>NW_028188984.1:147500-240354 GCF_054131305.1 Coturnix japonica
GCCCCATAGGCTGTAGGGTTCATCCCTGCTGCCCCATAGCGAACCTTGGGGACCCATAGCTTCCAGCCCTGCTGCCCCATAGCGAACCTTGGTGACCCATAGCTTCCAGCCCTGCTGCCCCATAGCGTCCATTGGTGACCCATAGCTTCCATCCCTGCTGCCCCATAGCGAACCTTGGGGACCCATAGGGTCCATCCCTGCTGCCCCATAGCAAACCTTGGGGACCCATAGCTTCCAGCCCTGCTGCCCCATAGTGTCCATTGGTGACCCATAGTGTCCAGCCCTGCTGCCCCATAGCGCCCCTTGGGGACCCATAGCTTCCAGCCCTGCTGCCCCATAGCGTCCATTGGTGACCCAT
Source organism: Coturnix japonica (assembly GCF_054131305.1). Classification (NCBI taxonomy): domain Eukaryota; kingdom Metazoa; phylum Chordata; class Aves; order Galliformes; family Phasianidae; genus Coturnix; species Coturnix japonica. Next base: position 147,859 of record NW_028188984.1, read on the forward strand.
AGCTTCCAGCCCTGCTGCCCCATAGCGAACCTTGGTGACCCATAGCGTCCAGCCCTGCTGCCCCATAGCGTCCCTTGGTGACCCATAGCTTCCAGCCCTGCTGCCCCATAGCACCCATTGGTGACCCATAGTGTCCAGCCCTGCTGCCCCATAGCGTCCATTGGTGACCCATAGCTTCCATCCCTGCTGCCCCATGGCATGTAAGGAAGGTTCTAGCAGCCCCATAGAGAGTATCAGGGATCCCTACAGCCCCATGGACCCCTCTGCTGCCCCATATCCCCATCTCCCCATATCCCCATCTCCCCATGTCCCCATAGACCCCAGTGTCCCCATAGTCCCCATATCCCCATAGTCCCCATAGTCCCCATCTCCCCATAGTCCCCACATTCCCATAGTCCCCATAGTCCCCATATCCCCATATCCCCATAGTCTCCATAGTCCCCATATCCCCATATCCCCATAGTCCCCACATTCCCCATCTCCCCATAGTCCCCATATCCCCATAGTCCCCATCTCCCCATCTCCCCATATCCCCATCTCCCCATAGTCCCCATCTCCCCATACCCCATAGTCCCCATATCCCCATATCACCATTATCCCCATACCCCATAGTCCCCATATCCCCATAGTCCCCATATCCCCATACCCCATAGTCCCCATATCCCCATATCCCCATCTCCCCATATCCCCATAGTCCCCATAGTCCCCATATCCCCATAGTCCCCATATCCCCATAGTCCCCATATCCCCATAGTCCCCAATGTCCCCATATCCCCATAGTCCCCATCTCCCCATAGTCCCCATATCCCCATATCCCCATAGCCCCCATGTCCCCATATCCCCATCTCCCCATATCCCCATACCCCATAGTCCCCATAGTCCCCATGATCCCATTGCACCCCATATCCCCATATCACCATAGTCCCCATATCCCCATACCCCCATATCCCATCTCCCCATATCCCCATTATCCCCATCTCCCCATAGTCCCCATATCCCCATCTCCCCATATCCCCATTATCCCCATCTCCCCATATCCCCATTATCCCCATATCCCCATAGTCCCCATCTCCCCATCTCCCCATACCCCATCTCCCCATACTCCCCATGACCCCATTGACCCCGTAGCCGTACGTGCTGAAGTTGGCCATGTTCTGGATGACTTTGGCCACCAACGTGAGGCTCCGCGCCGTGTTCTCTCTCGGATACTCCTGGACGAGGCCGAACAAACTGGGTGCCATGATGGCGGGGCACAGGAAGCGCAGGAACAGCGAGGCCGACACCAGGCGCTGCCCGATGGGCGCCTTGCCCCGCAGCCGGCACTCGGCCTGCCAGGCCGCAAACACCTCAGCCAGCTCCACGGGGAACGAGCTGCGGGGAGACACGGGGTGATGGGTGCCCCTATGTGCCCCTATGTGCCCCTGTGTGCCCCTATGGGGTGATGGGTGCCCCTATGTGCCCCTATGGGGTGATGGGTGCCCCTATGTGCCCCTATGTGCCCCTATGTGCCCCCTATATACAACCATGGGGTGTTGGGTGCCCCTATGTGCCCCTATGTGCCCCTATGTGCCCCTATGTGCCCCCTATATACAACCATGGGGTGTTGGGTGCCCCTATGTGCCCCTATGTGCCCCCTATATACAACCATGGGGTGATGGGTGCCCCTATGTGCCCCTATGTGCCCCCTATATACAACCATGGGGTGATGGGTGCCCCTATGTGCCCCTATGTGCCCCCTATATACAACCATGGGGCGTTGGGGTGCCCCTATGTGCCCCCCTATATACAACCATGGGGTGATGGGGTGTCCCTATATACAACCATGGGGTGATGGGTGCCCCTAAGTGCCCCTATGTGTCCCTATGTGCCCCTATGTGCCCCCTATATACAACCAGGGGGTGTTGGGTGCCCCTATGTGCCCCCTATATACAACCATGGGGTGATGGGTGCCCCTATGTGCCCCTATGTGCCCCCTATATACAACCATGGGGTGTTGGGTGCCCCTATGTGCCCCCTATGTGCCCCTACGTGTCCCTATGTGCCCCTATGTGCCCCCTATATATAACCATGGGGTGATGGGTGCCCCTATGTGCCCCTACGTGCCCCTACGTGCCCCTTCGTGCCCCTATGTGCCCCTATGTGCCCCCATGTGCCCCTATATACAACCATGGGGTGTTGGGTGCCCCTATGTGCCCCTATGTGCCCCCATGTGCCCCTATATACAACCATGGGGTGATGGGTGCCCCTATGTGCCCCTATGTGCCCCCATGTGCCCCTATGTGCCCCCTATATACAACCATGGGGTGATGGGTGCCCCTATGTGCCCCCTATATACAACCATGGGGTGATGGGTGCCCCTATGTGCCCCCTATATACAACCATGGGGTGATGGGTGCCCCTATGTGCCCCCATGTGCCCCTATGTGCCCCCTATATACAACCATGGGGTGTTGGGTGCCCCTATGTGCCCCCATGTGCCCCTATGTGCCCCCTATATACAACCATGGGGTGATGGGTGCCCCTATGTGCCCCCTATGTGCCCCTATATGCCCCTATATACAACCAGGGGGTGTTGGGTGCCCCTATGTGCCCCCTATATACAACCATGGGGTGATGGGTGCCCCTATGTGCCCCTATGTGCCCCTATGTGCCTCCATGTGCCCCTATGTGCCCCTATGTGCCCCTATGTGCCCCCTATATACAACCATGGGGTGTTGGGTGCCCCTATGTGCCCCCTATATACAACGATGGGGTGATGGGTGCCCCTATGTGCCCCTATGTGCCCCCATGGGGTGATGGGTGCCCCTATGTGCCCCCTATATACAACCATGGGGTGTTGGGTGCCCCTATGTGCCCCCTATGTGCCCCTACGTGTCCCTATGTGCCCCTATGTGCCCCCTATATATAACCATGGGGTGATGGGTGCCCCTATGTGCCCCTACGTGCCCCTACGTGCCCCTTCGTGCCCCTATGTGCCCCTATGTGCCCCCATGTGCCCCTATGTGCCCCCATGTGCCCCTATGTGTCCCTATGTGCACCCTATGTGCTCCCATGGGGAGTAGGGGTACCCCTATGTGCCCCTATGTGCCTCTATGTGCCCCTATGTGCCCCCATGTGCCCCTATGTGTCCCTATGTGCCCACTATGTGCTCCCATGGGGAGTAGGGGTGCCCCTATGTGCCCCTATGTGCCTCTATGTGTCCCTATGTGCCCCTATGTGCCCCCTATATACAACCATGGGGTGTTGGGTGCCCCTATGTGCCCCTGTGTGCCCCTATGTGCCTCCTATATACAACCATGGGGTGTTGGGGTGTCCCTATATACAACCATGGGGTGATGGGTGCCCCTATGTGCCCCTATGTGCCCCCATGGGGTGATGGGTGCCCCTATGTGCCCCCTATATACAACCATGGGGTGATGGGTGCCCCTATGTGCCCCCTATATACAACCATGGGGTGTTGGGTGCCCCTATGTGCCCCCTATATACAACCATGGGGTGATGGGTGCCCCTATGTGCCCCTATGTGCCCCCACGGGGTGATGGGTGCCCCTGTGTGCCCCCTGTATACAACCATGGGGTGATGGGTGCGCCTATGTGCCCCTATGTGCCCCCATGGGGTGATGGGTGCCCCTGTGTGCCCCCTGTATACAACCATGGGGTGATGGGTGCCCCTATGTGCCCCTATGTGCCCCCATGTGCCCCTATGTGCCTCTATGTAGCCCTGTGTGCCCCCATGGGGTGTTGGGTGCCCCTATGTGCCCCTATGTGCCCCTATGTGCCTCTATGTGCCCCTATATTCCCCTATATACAACCACGGGGTGTTGGGTGCCCCTTTGTGCCCCTATGTGCCTCTATGTGTCCCTATGTGTCCCTATGTGCCCCCTATATACAACCATGGGGTGATGGGTGCCCCTATGTGCCCCCTATATACAACCATGGCGTGATGGGTGCCCCTATGTGTCCCTATGTGCCCCCATGTGCCCCTATGTGCCCCTATGTGCCCCCTATATATACAACCATGGGGTGTTGGGTGCCCCTATGTGCCTCTATGTGCCCCTATGTGCCCCCTATATACAACCATGGGGTGTTGGGTGCCCCTATGTGCCCCCACGTGCTCCCATGTGCCCCTATGTGCCTCTATGTGTCCCTATGTGCCCCTACGTGCCTCTATGTGCCCCTATGTGCCCCTATTTGCCCCCTATATACAACCATGGGGTGTTGGGTGCCCCTATGTGCCCCTACGTGCCCCCATGTGCCCCTATGTGCCCCTATATACATCCACGGGGTGTTGGGTGCCCCCATGTGCCCCTATGTGCCCCTATGTGGCCCTATGTGCCCCCATGGGGTGATGGGTGCCTCTATGTGCCCCTATGTGCCCCTATGTGCCCCCATGTGCCCCTACGTGTCCCTATGTGCCCGCTATATAGAACCATGGGGTGTTGGGTGCCCCTATGTGCCCCTATGTGTCCCTATGTGCCCCTACGTGTCCCTATGTGCCCCCATGTGCCCCCATGTGCCCCTATGTGTCCCTATGTGCCCCCTATGTGCTCCCATGGGGAGTAGGGGTGCCCCTATGTGCCTCTATGTGCCCCTATGTGCCCCCTATATACAACCATGGAGTGTTGGGGTGTCCCTATATACAACCATGGGGTGTTAGGGTGCCCCTATGTGCCCCCTATGTGCCCCCATGGGGTATTGGGGTTCCCCTATGTTTCCCTATCTCCATCCTAGCCCCACATCTGCCCCATGGATGGTCCTCACATCCCTTCTTACCCCCATGTCTTCCTGGTGTCAATGTCTGCCCCCTCACCCATCCCATTGCCTGTGCCATCCCCCAACCCCTTTCCAGCCCCCAGACCCCCCTCAATGTATACACCCCCCCTCTATATACCCCCCCCTATTCCCCTATGGGGCAGCCCCTCACTCGCAGGACGTGGCGATGCGCTGCAGCGTCTCCTCGCAGACCTGACGCAGGTTGTTCTGGTTGTCGACGAGGTCGGAGCCGCCACATTTACTGGGGTCGACTTCACAGTTGAGGTCAGAAGAGCAGAGATGGGCCACAGCCTCACCTGGGAACCAGGGGAAAGGCACAACAACCCTTAAAACCCAATAGTACCTCATAATACCCCATAACTCCCCATAATACCCCATAGTATCCATTCATACCCCATAACACCGAACAGTAACCCATAGTACCCCGTAATACACCCATAGTATCCCATAGTATCCGATAATACCCCATAGTACCCTATAGTACTCCATAGTATCCCATAGTACACCATAATACCCATACTGTCCAAGAATACCCCATAGTACCCCATATTACCCCCACAATACCCCGCAGTACCCCATATTACCCCCACAATACCCCATAATTTTTCATAATACCCTACAGAACTTCATAGTACCCCATAATACCCCATAATGTCCCATAAATCCCCATAATACCCCATAATACCCCATAGTATCCATTCATACCACATAATACCCCGTAGTAACCCATAGTAACCCGTAATACCCCCATAGTATCCCATAGTATCAGATAATACCCCATAGTACTCTATAATACTCCGTAGTACCCCATATTACACCCACAATACCCCATAGTACCCCATATTACCCCCAAAATACCCCGTAGTACCCCATATTACCCCCACAATACCCCGTAGTACCCCATATTACTCCCTCAACATCCCATAATTTTTCATAATACCCTATAGAACTTCATAATACCCCATAATAACCCATAATACCCCATAGTATCCATTCATACCCCATAACACCCCACAGTAACCCATAGTACCCTGTAATACCCCCATAGTATCCCGTAGTATCAGATAATACCCCATAGTACTCTATAGAACTTCATAGTACGCCATAATACCCCATAATGTCCCATAATACCCCATAGTACCCCATAAAATCCCATAGTACCCCATATTACCGTCTAGTATCCAATAATACCCGACAGTACCCCATAGTATCCCATAACGCCTCACAATAACCCATATTACCCCTAAGTACCTCACAATATCCCATAATACCCACATAATACCCCACAATTCCCCCATAATACCCCATGATACCATCATAATACCCCCATAATACCCTCATAATACCCTCATAATACCCCATAACACCCCATAACACCCCATAATACCCTCATAATACCCCATAACACCCCATAACACCAGCTCATACCCAGCGTGTCCTGGAGGTATTTGCCCCCCACCAGCTTCATGTACTCATCAATGGCTTTGGTGGCCAACGTGTTCTCTCGGAAGATCAGAGACTCCCGTTCATCAAAGCGATCCAGCTCGGCCACACCGAGGTCAATGAGGAACTCCTGGGTGTGGGATGGATGTTGGGGGGCACCCGTGGGCCATTCCATCCCATAATAACCCACCCCATCCATCCCATCCCATCCCATCCCATCCCATCCCATCCCATCCCATCCCATCCCATCCCATCCCATCCCACCCCATCCCATCCCATCCCATCCCATCCCATCCCATCCCATCCTATCCCATCCATCCCATCCCATCCCATCCCATCCCATCCCATCCCATCCCATCCCATCCCATCCAATCCATCCCATCCCATCCCATCCCATCCCATCCCATCCCATCCCATCCCATCCATCCCTCCCCAATCCCACCCCAACCATCACCCATCCCATCCCAACCACCACATCTACCCCACCGTGATCATCACCCATCCCAGCCCAACCACCACGTCCATCCCATCACAGTCATCCCCCATCCCACCCTCCCCCCACCCCACCCACCACATCCCTCCCACCCCGACCCCCCCCCTGTACCTTGGCTTTCCCGGTGCTCTGCAGCACTCGCACCAAGGCCCCGGCGAGCTCCTCCTTGTGCCTCACAGCGATGGTGGGCTCCAGGCGGGCACACAGCTCCCGGTAGTGGAAGGTGATGAACTCAGCCAACTCCTTATAGCGGACGATGGGCAGCACCCGAACCTCCCGGTACCTCCCACGCACCCGCAGCGCCGGAGCCCGTTCATTGCCCCCATGGCTACTCAATGGATACCACCTCTCCAAGGGCTGCCGGGCAGCCCCCAGCTCAGCCAAAGGGACGGTGACAGATGCCACGGGTTGGTTGGGGTGGCCTTGATCATCACGGCATAGAGACAAGGTGAGGGCATGGCAGGGAGGCAGGGCCGCCAGCTGGAAGAGCTCCCCCCAGAAGAGCTCGCCATCGGGACCGGACACTTTGGCTGTGGTGCGGGCGAAGAGGGTCCCGTCCAAATGGAGGTGGCACCGGAGACGGCGGCGGGGTGGGAGGTCTCTTGCTTCATAGACCCATAGGCTCAATGACAGCTCCAGGCGCTCACAGTTGTCCTGGGGACATGAGGGTTGGGAGGAGATAGGGATGGATCAATGCTTTGGGATACAAGTGGATGGATGAACCCAGAGAGGGGACACGATGAAGATGGGGATATAGGAGGACATGAGGGTTGGGAGGAGATAGGGATGGATAAATGCTTTGGGACACGAGTGGATGGATGAACCCATAAAGGGACATAGAGGGGACACAATGAAAATGTGGCCTATGGGAGGACATGAGGGTTGGGAGGAGATTAGGATGTATCAATGCTTTGGGATACAAGTGGATGGATGAACCCATAGAGGGGACACGATGAAGACAGGGGCTATGGGAGGTCCCTGGGGACATGGAGGGAGGAGATAGGATGGATAAATGTCTTGGGATACAAGTGGATGGATGAACCCACAGAGGAGGGGATACAATGAAGACAGGGCCTATGGGAGGTCCCTGGGGTCATGAGGGTTGGGAGGAGATAGGGATGGATAAATGCTTTGGGATACAAGTGGATGGATGAACCCAGAGAGAGACACGATGAAGACAGGGCCTATGGTAGGACATGTGGGTTGGGAAGGAGATAGGGATGTATCAATGCTTTGGGACACGAATGGATGGATGAACCCACAGAGGGACATAGAGGGGACACGATGAAGACAGGGCCTATGGGAGGTCAATGGGGACACGAGGGTTGGGAGGAGATAGGGATGGATAAATGCTTTGGGATACAAGTGGATGGATGAACCCATAGAGGGACACAATGAAAACGGGGCCTATGGGAGAACATGAGGGTTGGGAGGAGATAGGGATGGATAAATGCTTTGGGACACGAGTGGATGGATGAACCCACAGAGGGACATAGAGGGGACACGATGAAGACAGGGCCTATGGGAGGTCCATGGTGGGGGTCCGATGAAGACAGGGCCTATGGGAGGTCAATGGGGACACGAGGGTTGGGAGGAGATAGGGATGGATCAGTGCTTTGGGATACAAGTGGATGGATGAACCCAGAGAGGGGCATAGAGGGCCCTGGTGGGGGTCCAATGAAGACAGGGCCCTGGTGGGGGTCTGATGAAGACAGGGCCCTGTTGGGGGTCTAATGAAGACAGGGCCCTGGTGGGGGTCTAATGAAGACAGGGCCCTGGTGGGGGTCTAATGAAGACAGGGCCCTGGTGGGGGTCTATTGAAGACAGGGCCCTGGTGGGGGTCTAATGAAGACAGGGCCCTGGTGGGGGTCTATTGAAGACAGGGCCCTGGTGGGGGGCCTTGGTGGGGGTCCGATGAAGACAGGGCCCTGGTGGGGGTCTATTGAAGACAGACAGGGCCCTGGTGGGTGTCCAATGAAGACAGACAAGGCCCTGGTGGGGGTCTATTGAAGACAGACAGGGCCCTGTTGGGGGTCCCACCTTGTTGGGCTGCACCGTGCGCCGCAGGTTCTCGATCCAACGGTCTCGTTCAGCCAAGGAGCTGCAGCCAAAGGAGCGGCTGTGCCCGTCCGTGATGACCTGCAGATAAATGGGGGGGGGATCAGGGGGCACCAGGGGGGGGGGCACAGGGTGGCTGAGGTCTGGTGGCCTCCACTGGGGGCTCTGGGTGCACATCCAGGATGGCTGGGGTGCTCCAGGTGCCTCTGCAGGGTACCCTGTACTTTGGGTGCCCCTATAGGGGTATATAGGTGCCTCTATAGGGGCATATAGGGGCTGCTTGGCTTTGTCACCCCAGCACCATTGGGGTATATAGGGGCTGCTTTGCCTCTATAGGGGTATATAGGTGCTCCTATAGGGGTACATAGGGGCTGCTTGGCCTCTATAGGGGTATATAGGTGCTCCTGTAGGGGTATATAGGGGCTGCTTGGCCTCTATAGGGGTATATAGGTGCTCCTATAGGGGTATATAGGGGCTGCATGGCTTCTATAGGGGTATATAGGTGCTCCTATAGGGGTATATAGGGGCTGCTTGGCCTCTATAGGGGTATATAGGTGCTCCTGTAGGGGTACATAGGGGCTGCTTGGCTTCTATAGGGGTATATAGGTGCCCCTATAGGGGTATATAGGGGCTGCTTGGCCTCTATAGGGGTATATAGGTGCTCCTATAGGGGTATATAGGGGCTGCTTGGCTTCTATAGGGGTATATAGGTGCTCCTATAGGGGTATATAGGGGCTGCTTGGCCTCTATAGGGGTATATAGGTGCTCCTATAGGGGTATATAGGGGCTGCTTGGCTTCTATAGGGGTATATAGGTGCTCCTATAGGGGTATATAGGGGCTGATTGGCCTCTATAGGGGTATATAGGTGCTCCTATAGGGGTATATAGGGGCTGCTTGGCTTCTATAGGGGTATATAGGTGCTCCTATAGGGGTATATAGGGGCTGCTTGGCCTCTATAGGGGTATATAGGTGCTCCTATAGGGGTACATAGGGGCTGCTTGGCCTCTATAGGGGTATATAGGTGCTCCTATAGGTGTACATAGGGGCTGCTTGGCCTCTATAGGGGCATATCGGTGCTCCTATAGGGGTACATAGGGGCTGCTTGGCCTCTATAGGCGTATATAGGTGCTCCTATAGGGGTATATAGGGGCTACTTGGCCTCTATAGGGGTATATAGGTGCTCCTATAGGGGTATATAGGGGCTGCTTGGCCTCTATAGGGGTATATAGGTGCTCCTATAGGGGTACATAGGGGCTGCTTGGCCTCTATAGGGGTATATAGGTGCTCCTATAGGGGTACATAGGGGCTGCTTGGCCTCTATAGGGGTATATAGGTGCTCCTATAGGGGTATATAGGGGCTGCATGGCTTCTATAGGGGTATATAGGTGCTCCTATAGGGGTATATAGGGGCTGCTTGGCCTCTACAGGGGTATATAGGTGCTCCTATAGGGGTATATAGGGGCTGCTTGGCTTCTATAGGGGTATATAGGTGCTCCTATAGGGGTATATAGGGGCTGCTTGGCCTCTATAGGGGTATATAGGTGCTCCTATAGGGGTATATAGGGGCTGCTTGGCTTCTATAGGGGTATACAGGTGCTCCTATAGGGGTATATAGGGGCTGCTTGGCCTCTATAGGGGTATATAGGTGCTCCTATAGGGGTACATAGGGGCTGCTTGGCCTGTATAGGGGTATATAGGTGCTCCTATAGGGGTATATAGGGGCTGCTTGGCCTCTATAGGGGTATATAGGTGCTCCTATAGGGGTATATAGGGGCTGCTTGGCCTCTATAGGGGTATATAGGTGCTCCTATAGGGGTACATAGCGGCTGCTTGGCTTCTATAGGGGTATATAGGTGCTCCTATAGGGGTACATAGGGGCTGCTTGGCCTCTATAGGGGTATATAGGTGCTCCTATAGGGGTACATAGGGGCTGCTTGGCCTCTATAGGGGTTTATAGGTGCTCCTGTAGGGGTATATATGGGCTGCGTGGCTTCTATAGGGGTATATAGGTGCTCCTATAGGGGTATATAGGGGCGGCTTGGCTTCTATAGGGGTATATAGGTGCTCCTATAGCGGTACATATGGGCTGCTTGGCTTCTATTGGGGTATATAGGTGCTCCTATAGGGGTATATAGGGGCTGCTTGGCTTCTATAGGGGTATATAGGTGCTCCTATAGGGGTATATAGGGGCTGCTTGGCCTCTATAGGGGTATATAGGTGCTCCTATAGGGGTATATAGGGGCTGCTTGGCTTCTATAGGGGTATATAGGTGCTCCTATAGGGGTACATAGGGGCTGCTTGGCTTCTATAGGGGTATATAGGTGCTCCTATAGGGGTATATAGGGGCTGTCTGGCCTCTATAGGGGTATATAGGCGCTCCTATAGGGGTATATAGGGGCTGCTTGGCCTCTATAGGGGTATATAGGTGCTCCTATAGGGGTATATAGGGGCTGCTTGGCTTCTATAGGGGTATATAGGTGCTCCTATAGGGGTATATAGGGGCTGCTTGGCCTCTATAGGGGTATATAGGTGCTCCTATAGGGGTATATAGGGGCTGCTTGGCCTCTATAGGGGTATATAGGTGCTTCTATAGGGGTATATAGGGGCTGCTTGGCCTCTATAGGGGTATATAGGTGCTCCTATAGGGGTATATAGGTGCTCCTATAGGGGTATATAGGTGCTCCTATAGGGGTACATAGGGGCTGCTTGGCCTCTATATGGGTATATAGGTGCTCCTATAGGGGTACATAGGGGCTGCTTGGCCTCTATAGGGGTATATAGGTGCCCCTATAGGGGTATATAGGGGCTGCTTGGCCTCTATAGGGGTATATAGGTGCTCCTATAGGGGTATATAGGTGCTCCTATAGGGGTACATAGGTGCTCCTATAGGGGTATATAGGTGCTCCTATAGGGGTATATAGGGGCTGCTTGGCCTCTCTAGGGGTATATACGTGCTCCTATAGGGGTATATATGTGCTCCTATAGGGTTATATAGGTGCTCCTATAGGGGTATATAGGGGCTGCTTGGCTTCTATAGGGGTATATAGGTGCTCCTATAGGGTTATATAGGTGCTCCTATAGGGGTACATAGGGGCTGCTTGGCTTCTATAGGGGTATATAGGTGCTCCTATAGGGGTATATAGGGGCTGTCTGGCCTCTATAGGGGTATATAGGCGCTCCTATAGGGGTATATAGGGGCTGCTTGGCCTCTATAGGGGTATATAGGTGCTCCTATAGGGGTATATAGGGGCTGCTTGGCTTCTATAGGGGTATATAGGTGCTCCTATAGGGGTATATAGGGGCTGCTTGGCCTCTATAGGGGTATATAGGTGCTCCTATAGGGGTATATAGGGGCTGCTTGGCCTCTATAGGGGTATATAGGTGCTTCTATAGGGGTATATAGGGGCTGCTTGGCCTCTATAGGGGTATATAGGTGCTCCTATAGGGGTATATAGGGGCTGCTTGGCCTCTATAGGGGTATATAGGTGCTCCTATAGGGGTATATAGGTGCTCCTATAGGGGTATATAGGTGCTCCTATAGGGGTACATAGGGGCTGCTTGGCCTCTATATGGGTATATAGGTGCTCCTATAGGGGTACATAGGGGCTGCTTGGCCTCTATAGGGGTATATAGGTGCCCCTATAGGGGTATATAGGGGCTGCTTGGCCTCTATAGGGGTATATAGGTGCTCCTATAGGGGTATATAGGTGCTCCTATAGGGGTACATAGGTGCTCCTATAGGGGTATATAGGTGCTCCTATAGGGGTATATAGGGGCTGCTTGGCCTCTCTAGGGGTATATACGTGCTCCTATAGGGGTATATATGTGCTCCTATAGGGTTATATAGGTGCTCCTATAGGGGTATATAGGGGCTGCTTGGCTTCTATAGGGGTATATAGGTGCTCCTATAGGGTTATATAGGTGCTCCTATAGGGGTACATAGGGGCTGCTTGGCTTCTATAGGGGTATATAGGTGCTCCTATAGGGGTATATAGGGGCTTCTTGGCCTCTATAGGGGTATATAGGTGCTCCTATAGGGGTACATAGGGGCTGCTTGGCCTCTATAGGGGTATATAGGTGCTCCTATAGGGGTATATAGGTGCTCCTATAGGGGTATATAGGGGCTGCTTGCCCTTGCCCCCCCAGCCCCATTACCTGGAAGCAGAACTTCTCCCCCACGACACTCCCATGCACCGGGCGCACGATGACGTTGTCCCCACTGAGATCCAGCTCTGCTGCACTGGGCGCTGGGAGCAGCGATTCATGGGACCCACAGCGACTCGGGACCCTATAGCAGATATAGATGTACCACCAAAGCCCCCCCATGGGGTCCCCACTTTATCCCCCCCCCCCTTTGTACCTGTCTCCATCCATTCCAGCCATCGCCGTGATCTCATTTTTGGGCACAATTCGACCTTTCCTCTCCCTCAGCCTCTTCCACAGCAGCCCCTATAGGGTGGGGATGGTCACAGTGGGTGCCATAGGGCTGCAGTGTGACACCCAATGGGTGACACCAGGACCCACCTATAGGGTGGGGATGGTCAGGGTGGGTGCCATAGGGCTGCAGTGTGACACCCAATGGGTGACACCAGGACCCACCTATAGGGTGGGGATGGTCAGGGTGGGTGCCATAGGGCTGCAATGTGACACCCAATGGGTGACACCGGGACCCACCTATAGGGTGGGGATGGTCACATTGGGTGCCATAGGGCTGCAGTGTGACACCCAATGGGTGACACCGGGACCCACCTTCACGTTGCTGAACTGGGACGTGGTGGATCCGTCGCTGTCGGTTCCTTTCCCCGCTGTCCTCGCGCTCTGCTCCTCGGGGTCTATTGGGGTGACACAGGTTGGAGGCCATAAAGCATCACAGGGTGCTGCACCCACTGCCCCATAAGCAGCTCTGGGGGTCCTGGGTGCTGCTCATCCCATGCAATGGGTGCTGCCCTATAGTGGGTGCAGGGTTGCCATGCAATGGGTGCTGCCCTATAGTGGGTGCGGGGTTGCCATGCAATGGGTGCTGCCCTATAGTGGCTGCAGGGTTGCCATGCAATGGGTGCTGCCCTATAGTGGCTGCAGGGTTGCCATGCAATGTGTGCTGCCCTATAGTGGGTGCGGGGTTGCCATGCATTGGGTGCTGCCCTATAGTGGGTGCAGGGTTGCCATGCAATGGGTGCTGCCCTATAGTGGGTGCGGGGTTGCCATGCATTGGGTGCTGCCCTATAGTGGGTGCAGGGTTGCCATGCAATGGGTGCTGCCCTATAGTGGGTGCAGGGTTGCCATGCATTGGGTGCTGCCCTATAGTGGGTGCGGGGTTGCCATGCATTGGGTGCTGCCCACCAATGGGTGCAGGGTTGCCATGCATTGGGTGCTGCCCTATAGTGGGTGCAGGGTTGCCATGCAATGGGTGCTGGGTGCAGGGTTGCCATGCAATGGGTGCTGCCCTATAGTGGGTGCAGGGTTGCCATGCAATGGGTGCTGCCCTATAGTGGGTGCAGGGTTGCCATGCATTGGGTGCTGGGTGCAGGGTTGCCATGCATTGGGTGCTGCCCTATAGTGGGTGCAGGGTCCCCATGCATTGGGTGCTGGGTGCAGGGTTGCCATGCATTGGGTGCTGCCCCATAGTGGGTGCAGGGTTGCCATGCATTGGGTGCTGCCCTATAGTGGGTGCAGGGTCCCCATGCATTGGGTGCTGGGTGCAGGGTTGCCATGCATTGGGTACTGCCCTATAGTGAGTGCAGGGTTGCCATACACTGGGTGCTGCCCTATAGTGGGTGCGGGGTTGCCATGCATTGGGTGCTGGGTGCAGGGTTGCCATGCAATGGGTGCTCCCCTATAGTGGGTGCAGGGTTGCCATGCAATGGGTGCTGGGTGCAGGGTTGCCATGCACTGGGTGCTGCCCTATAGTGGGTGCAGGGTTGCCATGCATTGGGTGCTGCCCTATAGTGGGTGCAGGGTTGCCATGCATTGGGTGCTGCCCTATAGTGGGTGCAGGGTTGCCATGCATTGGGTGCTGCCCTATAGTGGGTGCAGGGTTGCCATGCATTGGGTGCTGCCCTATAGTGGGTGCAGGGTTGCCATGCATTGGGTGCTGCCCTATAGTTGGTGCAGGGTTGCCATGCAATGGGTGCTGGGTGCAGGGTTGCCATGCATTGGGTGCTCCCCTATAGTGGGTGCAGGGTTGCCATGCATTGGGTGCTGCCCTATAGTGGGTGCAGGGTTGCCATGCAATGGGTGCTGGGTGCAGGGTTGCCATGCATTGGGTGCTGCCCTATAGTGGGTGCAGGGTTGCCATGCAATGGGTGCTGCCCTATAGTGGGTGCAGGGTTGCCATGCAATGGGTGCTGGGTGCAGGGTTGCCATGCATTGGGTGCTGCCCTATAGTGATTGCAGGGTTGCCATGCATTGGGTGCTGCCCTATAGTGGGTGCAGGGTTGCCATGCATTGGGTGCTGCCCTATAGTGGGTGCAGGGTTGCCATGCAATGGGTGCTGGGTGCAGGGTTGCCATGCAATGGGTGCTGCCCTATAGTGGGTGCAGGGTTGCCATGCAATGGGTGCTGCCCTATAGTGGGTGCAGGGTTGCCATGCAATGGGTGCTGCCCTATAGTGGGTGCAGGGTTGCCATGCAATGGGTGCTGGGTGCAGGGTTGCCATGCATTGGGTGCTGCCCTATAGTGGGTGTGGGGTTGCCATGCAATGGGTGCTGCCCTATAGTGGGTGCAGGGTTGCCATGCAATGGGTGCTGCCCTATAGTGGGTGCAGGGTTGCCATGCAATGGGTGCTGGGTGCAGGGTTGCCATGCATTGGGTGCTGCCCTATAGTGGGTGTGGGGTTGCCATACACTGGGTGCTGCCCTATAGTGGGTGCGGGGTTGCCATGCATTGGGTGCTGGGTGCAGGGTTGCCATACACCGGGTGCTGCCCTATAGTGGGTGCAGGGTTGCCATGCATTGGGTGCTGCCCTATAGTGGGTGCAGGGTTGCCATGCAATGGGTGCTGCCCTATAGTGGGTGCAGGGTTGCCATGCAATGGGTGCTGGGTGCAGGGTTGCCATGCAATGGGTGCTGCCCTATAGTGGGTGCAGGGTTGCCATGCATTGGGTGCTGCCCTATAGTGGGTGTGGGGTTGCCATGCAATGGGTGCTGCCCTATAGTGGGTGCAGGGTTGCCATGCATTGGGTGCTGCCCTATAGTGGGTGCAGGGTTGCCATGCATTGGGTGCTGCCCTATAGTGGGTGCAGGGTTGCCATGCAATGGGTGCTGGGTGCAGGGTTGCCATGCAATGGGTGCTGCCCTATAGTGGGTGCAGGGTTGCCATGCAATGGGTGCTGCCCTATAGTGGGTGCAGGGTTGCCATGCATTGGGTGCTGCCCTATAGTGGGTGCAGGGTCCCCATGCAGTGGGTGCTGCCCTATAGTGGGTGCAGGGTTGCCATGCAATGGGTGCTGGGTGCAGGGTTGCCATGCACTGGGTGCTGCCCTATAGTGGGTGCAGGGTTGCCATGCAATGGGTGCTGCCCTATAGTGGGTGCAGGGTTGCCATGCATTGGGTGCTGCCCTATAGTGGGTGCAGGGTTGCCATGCATTGGGTGCTGGGTGCAGGGTTGCCATGCACTGGGTGCTGCCCTATAGTTGTTGCAGGGTTGCCATGCAATGGGTGCTGGGTGCAGGGTTGCCATGCATTGGGTGCTGCCCTATAGTGGGTGCAGGGTTGCCATGCAATGGGTGCTGCCCTATAGTGGGTGCAGGGTTGCCATGCAATGGGTGCTGGGTGCAGGGTTGCCATGCAATGGGTGCTGCCCTATAGTGGTTGCAGGGTCCCCATGCAGTGGGTGCTGCCCTATAGTGGGTGCGGGGTTGCCATGCACTGGGTGCTGCCCTATAGTGGGTGCAGGGTCCCCATGCAATGGCTGCTGCCCTATAGTGGGTGCAGGGTTGCCATGCAATGGGTGCTGCCCTATAGTGGGTGCAGGGTTGCCATGCAATGGGTGCTGCCCTATAGTGGGTGCGGGGTTGCCATGCATTGGGTGCTGCCCTATAGTGGGTGCAGGGTTGCCATGCAATGGGTGCTGGGTGCAGGGTTGCCATGCAATGGGTGCTGCCCTATAGTGGTTGCAGGGTCCCCATGCAGTGGGTGCTGCCCTATAGTGGGTGCGGGGTTGCCATGCACTGGGTGCTGCCCTATAGTGGGTGCAGGGTCCCCATGCAATGGCTGCTGCCCTATAGTGGGTGCAGGGTTGCCATGCATTGGGTGCTGCCCTATAGTGGGTGCAGGGTTGCCATGCAATGGGTGCTGCCCTATAGTGGGTGCGGGGTTGCCATGCATTGGGTGCTGCCCTATAGTGGGTGCAGGGTTGCCATGCAATGGGTGCTGGGTGCAGGGTTGCCATGCAATGGGTGCTGCCCTATAGTGGGTGCAGGGTTGCCATGCAATGGGTGCTGCCCTATAGTGGCTGCAGGGTTGCCATGCACTGGGTGCTGCCCTATAGTGGGTGCAGGGTTGCCATGCAATGGGTGCTGGGTGCAGGGTTGCCATGCAATGGGTGCTGCCCTATAGTAGGTGCAGGGTTGCCATGCATTGGGTGCTGTGTGCAGGGTTGCCATGCATTGGGTGCTGGGTGCAGGGTTGCCATGCATTGGGTGCTGCCCTATAGTGGGTGCAGGGTTGCCATGCATTGGGGGCCCATGGTTGCAAGGGAGCCCTTATCAATCAGCAGGATCAGCACAAGGGAGCCCTTATCAGCAGCATCAGCACAAGGAAGCTCTTATCAGCAGCATCAGCACCCAGCAGCAGCACAGAGGAAGCGGTGACAGCACGAGGAGGTGTCAGCACTGAGGGTTTCCTCTGTGCAGCGATGTGGGGCACGGGGTGTGGGGCACAGCGTGTAGTGCAAGATCCGTGGGGCAGGATGCGTGTTGGGGTGCATGGAGAGGGGTATGATGTGTGCACAGTGCAAGGTGCATGTCATAGGGCAAGGTGTGTTGCATGGGGTGGTGCACGGTGCAAAATGCAAGGTGTGTGGTGCATGGTTTGGTGCATGGTTTGGTGCATGGTTTGGTGCATGGCATGCACAGTGTGTGATGCACAGAGCATGGTGTGCAGCACAGGACATGGTATAGTGCATGGTGGGAAGCAGAGCACACAGTGTGTTGCATAGCATGCCCCAGGAGCTGCATTGGAGCCTACACCAATGCATGCAAACACCCCATGCCCCAGGAGCTGCATTGGAGCCTACGCCAATGCATGCAACCACCCCGTGCCAAAGGAGCTGCATTGAAGCCTACACAAATGTATGCAAACACCCCATGCCAAAGGAGATGCATTGGAGCTTGCACCAATGCATGCAAACCCCCCATGCCCCAGGAGCTGCACTGGAGCCTGCACCAACGCATGCAAAGACCCCATGCCAAAGGAGCTGCATTGGAGCCTACACAAATGTATGCAAACACCCCACGCCAAAGGAGCTGCATTGGAGCCTGCACCAATGCATGCAAACACCCCAATGCCCCAGGAGCTGCATTGGAGCCTGCATCAATGCATGCAAACAACCCATGCCCCAGGAGCTGCATTGGAGCCGACACCAATGCATGCAAACAACCCACGCCCCGGGAGCTGCATTGCAGCATGCACCAATGCATGCAAACACCCCACACCCCAGGAGCTGCATTGGAGCCTGCACCAATGCATGCAAACACCCCCCGCCGTCAGCTCACCCGTGTCCCTCCTGCCACCCATTGGATGCACGTTGCTGCTCTCAGAGCTCCCGGTCCGGTTCCTGTTCCTGTATGCAATCTGAGGATGCAGCGGGGGTCAGGCACCAGACGTGCAGCCCCCCACGCACCCCATAGATCAGAGGGGTGCCCCACATCCTCACCTCCTCGTCCCGCCCCACGTGGACCAGCTGTTTGTCCACCAGGGAGAAGTTGGAGACGTCCCACACTGTGACGTCGGGTGCTGGGATGGAGGGGGCGATGGGGGTGCTCTGTGGGGCTGGGATGTGGGGCAGGGGGTCAGGAGCAGCCAGTGGGAGCTTGTTGGGTCCCCATGGCCCATGGGTGGCATTTAGTGCCGGGGGGTGTGTGGTTGTGACCGTGTTAACCCATCATTCACCACCATCACCCATCACACCCAACCAGCACCCAAAGGCTCTACACCCCAAACCAGCCCAAATCTCCATCACCCACCACCTCAGGCCATCACCACCTCCCCCATCCCACTCCCATCCCCATCCCCACTGCACCCCCATCTCATTCCAGTTCTATCCCCATTCCTCTCCATCTCATCCCCATCCCCATTTCCATCCCATCCCATCCCAACTCCATCCTTACCCCCATTCCCATCCCCACCTCCATCCCACTCTGATCTCATACTCATTCCAGCCTGACCCCAATCCCATCTGATCCTCACACCCATCCCATCCATCCCATCCATCCCATCCCATCCCATCCCATCCCATCCCATCCCATCCCATCCCATCCCATCCCATCCCATCATCTCCATCCCATCCCATCCCATCCCATCCCATCCCATCCCATCCCATCCCATCCCATCCATCCCATCCCATCCCATCCCATCCCATCCCATCCCATCCCATCCCATCCCATCCCATCCATCCCATCCCATCCCATCCCATCCATCTCCATCCCATCCCATCCCATCCCATCCCATCCCATCCCATCCCATCCATCCCATCCCATCCCATCCCATCCCATCCCATCCCATCCCATCCCATCCCATCCATCCCATCCCATCCATCCCATCCCATCCCATCCCATCCCATCCCATCCCATCCCATCCCATCCCATCCCATCCCATCCCATCCCATCCATCCCATCCCATTCATCCATCCCATCCCATCCCATCCATCCCATCCCATCCCATCCATCCCATCCCACCCCATCCCATCCCATCCCACCCCATCCCACCCCATCCCATCCCATCCCATCCCATCCCATCCCCATCCCATCCCATCCCATCCCATCCCATCCCATCCCATCCCATCCCATCCATCCCATCCCATCCCATCCCATCCCATCCCACCCCATCCCACCCCATCCCATCCCATCTCCATCCCACCCCATCCCCATCTCTATCCCATAACCCCTCCGTACCTGTGCTGCCCTCATGACCCCCCTTCTCCTCCCTGGCCCCGTTCTCCCCATGGCCTTTCCTTTTGGACATAGACCGCAGGTATTTCTGTAGGGTCCCCTTTCCCCCCTCAGGGCTGCGCGGCTCCTTGGCCCCTTTGGACGGTGCCGAAAATGCCCTTTGGAACAGGGACCGTCGTGCGCCGCCTTTGGGTGCCGCCATGTTGGCGCTGCCCTTCCCCACACCGTTATCGACGCCCTCAGACTCGGGGTGGCTGTAGGATCGTTTCCAGCCCTGCAGGCGGCTCCGGGGCCGTGCGGGGTCCCTGTCACCCACGGGTGCTGTTGTTCTCCATCTATAGGTCTTCAGCAGCGTTGGGGGCTCAGAGGTTTGGGGGGGCTGCTCCACTTCCATCTGTGGGGTGGAGGGAGAGTCAGGCGCCACCGGACCCACAGCCAACCCAGCACCCCAATGGAGGGGTCCCCATCCCAATGTCCCTATAGGAGCACCCCAATGTAGGTGTCCCTATTAACATCCCTATTGGGGCACCCCAATGGAGGTGTTCCCTATTGGAGCACCCCAATGTAGGTGTCCCTATTAACATCCCTATAGGGGCACCCCAATGGACGGGTCCCCATCCCAATGTCCCTATAGGAGCACCCCAATGTAGGTGTCCCTATTAAACATCCCTATTAGGGCACCCCAATGGAGGTGTCCCCATTAAACATCCCTATAGGAGCACCCCAATGTAGGTGTCCCCTATAGGAGCACCCCAATATAGGTGTCCCCTATTGGAGCACCCCAATGGAAGTGTCCCCATTAAACATCCCTATAGGAGCACCCCAATGGAGGTGTCCCCTATTGGGGCACCCCAGTGGAGGTGTCCCCATCCAATGACCCTATTGGGGCACCCCAATGTAGATGTCCCCTATTGGAGCACCCCAATGGAGGGGTCCCGATCCCAGTGTCCCTATAGGAGCACCACAATGTAGGTGTGCCCATTAAACATCCCTATAGGGGCACCCCAATGGAGGTGTCCCCATTAAACATCCCTATTGGAGCACCCCAATGTAGGTGTCCCCATTAATCATCCCTATTGGGGCACCCCAATGGAGGTGTCCCCTATTGGGGCACCCCAATGTAGGTGTCCCCATTAAACATCCCTATAGGAGCACCCCAATGTAGGTGTCCCTATTAACATCCCTATAGGAGCACCCCAATGTTGGTGTCCCCATTAAACATCCCTATAGGAGCACCCCAATGGAGGTGTCCCTATTAACATCCCTATAGGAGCACCCCAATGGAGGTGTCCCTATTAACATCCCTATTGGGGCACCCCAATGTAGGTGTCCCCATCCCAATGTCCCTATTGGGGCACCCCAATGTAGATGTCCCCTATAGGAGCACCCCAATGGAGGTGTCCCCATTAAACATCCCTATAGGGGCACCCCAATGGAGGTGTCCCCATCCCAATGTCCCTATTGGGGTACCCCTATCCTGGCACCCCAATTGGGGCACCCCAATTCCAGCACCCCTATTGTGGTCCCCCTGTCTAAGCATCCCCATTGGGGCACCCAATTGGGGTGACCCCATAGGGGACGCACCGGCCCCATAGGGACACGCTGACCCCATAGGGACACACTGACCCCATAGGGACGGACTGACCCCATATGGACACACTGACCCCATAGGGGACGCACTGACCCCATAGGGACGCACTGACCCCATAGGGGACGCACTGACCCCATAGGGACACGCTGACCCCATAGGGACACATTGACCCCATAGGGGACGCACTGACCCCATAGAGGATGCACTGACCCCATAGGGGACACACTGACCCCATAGGGACACATTGACCCCATAGGGACACGCTGACCCCATAGGGGATGCGCTGACCCCATAGGGGACACACTGACCCCATAGGGACGGACTGACCCCATAGGGACACACTGACCCCAAAGGAATGCACCGACCCCATAGGGACACACTGACCCCATAGGGGATGCACTGACCCCATAGGGGACACACTGACCCCATAGGGGATGCACTGACCCCATAGGGGACACACTGACCCCATAGGGACGGACTGACCCCATAGGGACACACTGACCCCATAGGGGACGCACTGACCCCATGGGGACACGCTGACCCCATAGGGACGGACTGACCCCATAGGGGACGGACTGACCCCATAGGGACGCACTGACCCCGTAGGGGACAGCACTTGTAGGGTGACACCTATGGGTGGCCCCATTACCGCCCTGAACCCCTATGCATGGCTCCATTGCCGCCCCATATCCGCCCCATATCCGCCCCGTTGCCCACCCCATAGCCGCCCCATTGCCCACCCCATAGCCGCCCCATATCCGCCCCTTTGCCCGCCCCATGTCCGCCCCATTGCCCGCCCCATATCCGCCCCTTTGCCCGCCCCATTGTCCCTATGTGTGGCCCCATAGCCGCCCCATAGCCGCCCTACTGCCCGCCCCATTGCCCGCCCCATACCCGCCCCATACCCGCCCCATTGCCCGCCCCATTGCCCGCTCCATACCCGCCCTATATCCGCCCCATAGCCGCCCCATAGCCTCCCCATTACCCGCCCCTTTGCCCGCCCCTTTGCCCGCCCCATACCCGCCCCATTGTCCGCCCCATTACCCGCCCCATAGCCGCCCCATAGCTGCCCCATATCCGCCCCATCCCCAGGCACAGGCGGTGCCGTCGTTGTTTCCGTCGCTGCGGCCGCGTCTCTTCCCCCCCCACCCCCACGTTTCCTCTCCTATGCATGGCCCCACATCGGCCCCACATCGGCCCCATAGGCCCCATAGCGGCCCCACATCGGCCCCACATCGGCCCCATATCGGTCTGGAGGGGGGGAGGGGAGGGTGGGAGACCCCTTCCCCCCCCATAGCACCCCATGGTGCTTGTGGGGCTGGATGACCCTCATCGTGGATCCATATGGGGGTCAGCACCCAAAGGGGGACCCAGGAAGGGTGAGGGGGGTCCCCCCACCCTATAGGGATACCCCACCCTATAGGGGTCCCCCATCCTATATGGGTACCCCCACCTTATAGGGGTACCCCCACGCTATAAGGGTCCCCCCACCCTATAGGGGTCCCTCCATCCTATACGGGTACTCCCACCTTACAGGGATACCCCCACCCTATAGAGATACCCCCACCCTGTAGGGGTCCCCCCACCCTATAGGAGTACCCCCACCCTATAGGGGTACCCCCACCCTATAGGGGTCCCCCACCCTATAGAGATACCCCCACCCTATAAGGGTCCCCCACCCTATAGGGGTGATGCCGATGCTTTGGAGCTCTATGGGGTGCTGCTCACTATTGGGGTCTAAACCATCCCCCATAGCATCACCCCATCACCTTATCAGTGCTGCTCACCCCATACCCCACATCACCCCATACACCACATCACCCCATATCACCCCATACCCCACATCACCCCATACCCCATATCACCCCATACCCCATATCACCCCATACCCCACATCACCCCACACCCCACATCACCCCATACCCCACATCACCCCACATCCCATATCACCCCATACCCCACATCACCCCATACCCCACATCACCCCACATCCCATATCACCCCACACCCCATATCACCCCAAACCCCATATCACCCCATACCCCACATCACCCCATACCCCATATCACCCCATACCCCATATCACCCCATACCCCACATCACCCCACACCCCACATCACCCCATACCCCATATCACCCCACATCCCATATCACCCCATACCCCACATCACCCCATACCCCGTATCACCCCACACCCCATATCACCCCACATCCCATATCACCCCACACCCCATATCACCCCACACCCCATATCACCCCATACCCCTTATCAACCCATACCCCATATCACCCCATACCCCATATCACCCCACACCCCATATCACCCCACACCCCATATCACCCCATACCCCATATCACCCCACACCCCATATCACCCCATACCCCATATCACCCCACACCCCCACCCCACATCACCCCATATCACCTCATACTCCATATCACACCATACCCCACATCACACCATACCCCGTATCACCCCACATCCCATATCACCCCACACCCCATATCACCCCATACCCCATATCACCCCATACCCCATATCACCCCATACCCCACATCACCCCATACCCCATATCACCCCACACCCCACATCACCCCATACCCCATATCACCCCACACCCCACATCACCCCATACCCCATATCACCCCACACCCCACATCACCCCACACCCCATATCACCCCATACCCCATATCACCCCATACCCCACATCACCCCATACCCCATATCACCCCATATCACCCCATACCCCATATCACACCATACCCCACATCACCCCATACCCCACATCACCCCATACCCCATATCACCCCATCACCCCATATCACCCCACACCCCACATCACCCCACACCCCATATCACCCCATACCCCATATCACTCCATACCCCATATCACCCCATACCCCGTATCACCCCACATCCCATATCACCCCACACCCCATATCACCCCACATCCCATATCACCCCATCACCCCATATCACCCCATACCCCATATCACCCCATACCCCACATCACCCCACACCCCATATCACCCCATACCCCATATCACCCCATACCCCACATCACCCCACACCCCATATCACCCCATACCCCATATCACCCCATACCCCATATCACCCCACACCCCATATCACCCCATACCCCATATCACCCCATACCCCACATCACCCCACACCCCATGTCACCCCATACCCCATATCACCCCATACCCCATATCACCCCATACCCCACATCACCCCACATCCCATATCACCCCACACCCCATATCACCCCATACCCCATATCACCCCACACCCCATATCACCCCATACCCCACATCACCCCACAACCCATATCACCCCATACCCCATATCACCCCACATCCCATATCACCCCACACCCCATATCACCCCACACCCCATATCACCCCATACCCCATATCACCCCACATCCCATATCACCCCAAACCCCATATCACCCCATACCCCACATCACCCCACACCCCATATCACCCCATACCCCATATCACCCCATACCCCATATCACCCCATACCCCACAACACCCCATACCTCATATCACCCCATACCTCATATCACCCCATACCCCACATCACACCATACCCCATATCACCCCACATCCCATATCACCCCATACCCCATATCACCCCACATCCCATATCACCCCATACCCCATATCACCCCACATCCCATATCACCCCATACCCCGTATCACCCCATACCCCGTATCACCCCACATCCCATATCACCCCACACCCCATATCACCCCATACCCCATATCACCCCATACCCCACATCACCCCATACCCCATATCACCCCATACCCCATATCACCCCATACCCCACATCACCCCACATCCCGTATCATCCCACACCCCATATCACCCCACACCCCCACCCCATATCACCCATATCACCCCATACCCCATATCACCCCACACCCCCACCCCACATCACCCCATATCACCTCATACCCCATATCACCTCATACCCCATATCACCCCAAACCCCATATCACCCCATACCCCATATCACCCCACACCCCATATCACCCCATATCACCCCATACCCACCCCATTGATGGAGCATCCCCTTGGGCTCCCACCTCCCCTCCCCCTGCCCCCCATGTATCCCCTGCCCCCCATGTATCCCCTGCCCCACATGTATCCCCTGCCCCACACGTGTCCCCTGCCCCACATGTGCCCCCTGCCCCACATGTGCCCCCTGCCCCACACGTGTCACCTGCCCCACATGTGCCCCCTGCCCCACATGGTACCTCCCCACTCGCTGCCTCCTCCGACACCCGGTTCCTGCCTCGGCTTCCCCATGTGACCCAGCAGCAGTTTCAGTCACACCCTTCACCTCCGCCTCTGCCCCATAGATGTTGTCAGCCCAGCCCCATAGATGTTGTCAGCCCAGCCCCATAGATGTTGTCAGCCCGGCCCCATAGATGTTGTCAGCCCGGCCCCATAGATGTTATCTGTCAGCACAGCCCCGGTGCATCGAGCTCAGCCTCAGCCCTGAGGGGGGGGCGGGGTGGGGGCATGGAGCAGGTTGACCTGGATGTTATTGGGGTCACAGCACAGTGTGTATCTGGATTAAGGGCCGTCATTAGGTTCCAGAGTGAACATCATTAGGTTTCAGAGTGAACATCATTAGGTTCCAGAGTGAACAGGGTCAGATGGATCATATCTGGCTTAAGGGCTGGGGGGTGGGGGTGGGAGGGTGGGGGGGGACACAGAGCAGGTTGACCCCCCCTCTGGGTGTTATTGGGGTCACAGCACAGTGTGTATCTGGCTTTAGGGCCGTCATTAGGCTTCAGAGTGAACATCATTAGGTTTCAGAGTGAACATCATTAGGTTCCAGAGTGAACAGGGTCAGATGGATCATATCTGGCTTAAGGGCTGGGGGGTGGGGGAGGGAGGGTGGGGGGGGACACAGAGCAGGTTGACCCCCCTCCGGGTATGATTGGGGTCAGAGCACAATGTGTATCTGGCTTTAGGGCCGTCATTAGGTTTCAGAGTGAACATCATTAGGTTTCAGAGTGAACAGGATCAGACAGGGGTCACAGCACAGGGCAAATCTGGCTTAAGGGCTGGGGGGTGGAGGTGGGAGGGTGGGGAGGGACACAGAGCAGGTTGACCCCCCCTCCGGGTATGATTGGGGTCAGAGCACAGTGTGTATCTGGCTTTAGGGCCGTCATTAGGTTTCAGAGTGAACATCATTAGGTATCTGGCTTTAGGGCCGTCATTAGGTTCCAGAGTGAACATCATTAGGTTTCAGAGTGAACAGGATCAGACGGGGGTCACAGCACAGGGCAAATCTGGCTTAAGGGCTGGGGGGTGGGGGGGGACACGGAGCAGGTTGACCCCCCCCTCTGGGTGTTATTGGGGTCAGAGCACAGTGTGTATCTGGATTAAGGGCCGTCATTAGGTTTCAGAGTGAACATCATTAGGTTCCAGAGTGAACAGGATCAGATGGATCATATCTGGCTTAAGGGCTGGGGGGTGGGGGTGGGAGGGTGGGGGGGGACACAGAGCAGGTTGACCCCCCCTCTGGGTGTTATTGGGGTCACAGCACAGTGTGTATCTGGCTTTAGGGCCGTCATTAGGTTCCAGAGTGAACATCATTAGGTTTCAGAGTGAACATCATTAGGTTCCAGAGTGAACAGGATCAGATGGATCATATCTGGCTTAAGGGCTGGGGGGTGGGGGAGTGGAGGGGGGGGTACCGAGAAGGTTGACCCCCCTCCGGGTATGATTGGGGTCAGAGCACAGTGTGTATCTGGCTTTAGGGCCGTCATTAGGTTTCAGAGTGAACATCATTAGGCTTCAGAGTGAACATCATTAGGTTTCAGAGTGAACAGGAATCAGATGGGGGTCACAGCACAGTGTGTATCTGGCTTAAGGGCTGGGGGTTCGGGGGGTACAGAGCAGGTTGACCCTCCTCCGGGTATGATTGGGGTCACAGCACAGTGTGTATCTGGCTTTAGGGCCGTCATTAGGTTTCAGAGTGAACATCATTAGGTTTCAGAGTAAACAGGATCAGACGGGGGTCACAGCACAGGGCAAATCTGGCTTAAGGGCTGGGGGGTGGGGGTGGAAGGGTGGGGGGGGACACGGAGCAGGTTGACCCCCCTCTGGGTGTTATTGGGGTCACAGCACAGTGTGTATCTGGCTTTAGGGCCATCATTAGGTTTCAGAGTGAACATCATTAGGTTCCAGAGTGAACATCATTAGGTTTCAGAGTGAACAGGATCAGACGGGGGTCACAGCACAGGGCAAATCTGGCTTAAGGGCTGGGGGGTGGGGGTGGACACGGAGCAGGTTGACCCCCCCTCTGGGTGTGATTGGGGTCACAGCACAGTGTGTATCTGGATTAAGGGCCGTCATTAGGTTCCAGAGTGAACATCATTAGGTTTCAGAGTGAACATCATTAGGCTTCAGAGTGAACAGGAATCAGGGGTGATTCTATGGGGACCAGGGTTTATTTGGTCTGACATCCATTGGGTCCTGGTCCATATGGTCTGGTTTCCATTGGGTTCTGGTCCATATGGTCTGGGATCCATTGGGTTCTGGTTCATACGGTCCAGGATCCATTGGGTTCTGGTCCATATGGTCTGGGATCCATTGGGTTCTGGTCCATATGGTCTGGGATCCATTGGGTTCTGGTCCATCCAACCTTTGCAGCCCCCACAGACCCACAGCCATGGGTCCAATCCTCACTATGGAGAAGAGAAGGAGCCATGGTCACCCCCAAACATCCCCCACAACCCGGACCCACAACCCTCCATCTGCAGAGTGGGCCGGACCCACAACCTTCCATCTCCACAGTGGGCCGGACCCACAGCCCGCCATGGGCCGGACCCACAACCCTCCATCTCCACAGTGGGTCAGACCCACAACTGTCCACCTCCAGAGTGGGCCAGACCCACAATCCTACATCTCCACATTGGGCCGGACCCACAACCCTCCATGGGCCGGACCCACAACCCTCCACCTCCAGAGTGGGCCGGACCCACAACCCTGCATGGGCTGGACCCACAACCCTCCATCCCCACAGTGGGCCGGACCCACAACCTTCCATCCCCACAGTGGGCCGGACCCACAACCTTCCATCCCCACATTGGGCCAGACCCACAACCCTCCATCCCCACAGTGGGCCGGACCCACAACCCTCCAGCTCCAGAGTGGGCCGGACCCACAACTCTCCATGGGCCGGACCCACAACCCTCCATCCCCACAGTGGGCCGGACCCACAACCGTCCATGGGCCGGACCCACAACCTTCCATCTGCAGAGTGGGCCGGACCCACAACCCTGCATGGGCTGGACCCACAACCCTCCATCCCCACAGTGGGCCGGACCCACAACCTTCCATCCCCACATTGGGCCAGACCCACAACCCTCCATCCCCACAGTGGGCCGGACCCACAACCCTCCAGCTCCAGAGTGGGCCGGACCCACAACCCTCTATGGGCCGGACCCACAACCCTCCATCCCCACATTGGGCCAGACCCACAGCCCTCCATCTCCACAGTGGGCCGGACCCACAACCCTCCAGCTCCAGAGTGGGCCAGACCCACAACCCTCCATGGGCCGGACCCACAACCCTCCATGGGCCGGACCCACAACCTTCCATCTGCAGAGTGGGCCGGACCCACAACCCTCCATGGGCCAGACCCACAACCCTCCATGGGCCGGACCCACAACCTTCCATGGGCTGGACCCACAACCCTCCATCCCCACATTGGGCCAGACCCACAACCCATCAAGGACCCACTGCCCACCTTAAAGCCGTGCCAGCTTTGGATCTCTTGGAACAGCGCGTCCCCGGGGCAGCTGGTGTTCCCCATTTGCCGGTGGCCGTGCAGGGTGTAGTTGTGGTGGAGCCAACCCGCTCTCACGGCACACGGGATGAGGGCGTCGCGCACCAACGAGATGGCGTCGGGATCCGGCAAGATGGCGGAGAAGTTGCCCACGTATCCGACACCGTAACCCTGCGTGTTGTGGCCTCTGGTGTGGGCACCCACCCAGCGCCAACCGCGGCCTTGGTACAGGTAGCCGTCAGAGCCCACCACGAAGCTGGGAGCAACCAGAGATGGTCAACTCAGCATTGGTCAACCTGGTCAACCCAAAGTTGGTCAACCTGGTCAACCCTACGTTGGTCAACCCAATGTTGGTCAACCCAATGTTGGTCAACCTGGTCAACCCTACGTTGGTCAACCCAATGTTGGTCAACCCAGTGTCGGTCAACCTGGTCAACCCAACGTGGTCAACCCAGAGTTCGTCAACCCAATGTTGGTCAATCCAATGTTGGTCAACCCAATGTTGGTCAACCCAATGTTCGTCAACCCAGAGTTCATCAACCCAGTGTTGGTCAACCCGATGTTGGTCAACCCAATGTTGGTCAACCCAATGTTGGCCAACCTGGTCAACCCAACGTTGGTCAACCAAATGTTGGTCAACCAGCGTTGGTCAACACAGCGTTGGTCAACCCAGAGTTGGTCAACCCAGAGTTCATCAACCCAATTTTGGTCAACCCAATGTTGGTCAACCCAGTGTTGGCCAACCCGACATTGGTCAACCCGACATTGTTCAACCCAGAGTTGGTCAACCCAATGTCAGTCAACCTGGTCAACCCAACGTTGGTCAACCCAGTGTTCATCAAACCAATGTTGGTCAACCCAATGTTGATCAATCCAGTGTTTGTCAACCCAATGTTGGTCAACCCAGCATTGGTCAACTCAATGTTGGTCAACCCAATGTTGGTCAACCTGGTCAACCCAGTGTTGGTCAACCCAGCGTTGGTCAACCCAGCATTGGTCAACCCAACGTTGGTCAACCCAGTGTTGGTCAACCCAACGTTGGTCAACCCAGTGTTGGTCAACCCAACGTTGGTCAACCCAGTGTTGGTCAACCTGACGTTGGTCAACCCAACGTTGGTCAACCCAGTGTTGGTCAGTTCCGTGTTGACCAACCCTTGGTCATCCTTCTATGCCCCTCCAAGACACACGTGGATGCGATGGGGTCCCCGTGACCCCAGCCTCACCTGTAGCCGATGTCATCCCACCCCCGGGTGTCCTGGTGGAAGAGCTGCATGGAGCGCATGTCGCGGGCGCAGGTGGAGAAGGAGCGGCAGGGGGCGCTGGGCACAAAGGTGTGGTGAATGTAGATGGAACCCAAAGGTGGGGACAAGGCTTTGGGGGTGCCCCGGTAGGGACGAGCGCCCCACATGCACCGGGGGATGATGGCTGGG
The DNA here is from genome assembly GCF_054131305.1 of Coturnix japonica. Lineage (NCBI taxonomy): Eukaryota > Metazoa > Chordata > Aves > Galliformes > Phasianidae > Coturnix > Coturnix japonica. Next base: position 178,577 of record NW_028188984.1, read on the forward strand.
CACCCTGTGAGGGAAGGCAGGGGGTAGTTGTGGGGATGTGGGTCTTGGGAAGGTGGAGCCTTGTTATGGGGTCGATGATGAGTCCAACTGGGGTCACCTCATCCAGGGGACGTGGAGGACCTGCCCTTGGCTGCCATGGCTTTGTTCAGTGCCCAGGGACCCCCCAACATCCTATCCCATTCCCACATCCCATCTCACCACCCACCCCAGCTCCATCCCAACCCCCATCCCAACCCCCATCCCAACCCCCACCCCAGCCTCATCCCAACCCCCATCCCAACCCCCATCCCACCCCCATCCCATCCCTCATCCCATCCCCCATCCCATCCCCCATCCCAACCCCCATCCCATCCCCCATCCCATCCCCCATCCCAACCCCCATCCCATCCCCCATCCCATCCCCCATCCCAACACCCATCACATTCCCACCTCTTATCCCACCCCCCATCCCAGCATCCCTCCCACCACCATTTCCAGCCCCCACCACCGACCCCAGCCCCCATCCCACCATCCATCCCAACACTCACCCCATCACCATCCCAGCACCATTCTCACACCCCATACCAACAACTATCTCAACCCCCATCCCAATTCCCACCTCTTATCCCACCCCCCATCCCACCACCACTCCCACCACCATTTCCAGCACCCACCACCCATCCCAGCCCCCCTCCCACCATCCATCCCTGCCCCCCTCCCACCATCCATCCCAACACTCACCCCATCACCATCCCAGCACCATCCCATCCCATCCCTGATCCCAACACCCACCCCAGTCCCCATCCCAATTCCCACCTCTTATCTCACCACCATTTCCAGCACCCACCACCCATCCCAGCCCCATCCCATCGCAGCACTCATCTCATTACCATCCCAGCACCATTCCCACATCCCATCCCAGACCCCATCCCAACATCCATCCCTGCTCCCATCCCATCCCATTCCATTCCATCCCACCCCTGCTCCCATCCCATCCCATCCCATCCCATCCCATCCCATCCCATCCCATCCCATCCCATCCCATCCCATCCCATCCCATCCCATCCGTCCCGTCCCGTCCCGTCCCGTCCCATCCATCCCATCCCATCCCATCCCATCCCATCCCATCCCATCCCATCCCATCCCATCCCATCCCATCCCATCCATCCCATCCATCTTCATCTCCATCCCCATCCCATCCCATCCCATCCCATCCCATCCCATCCCATCCCATCCCATCCCATCCCATCCCATCCCATCCCATCCCATCCCATCCATCTTCATCTCCATCCCCATCCCATCCCATCCATCCCATCCCATCCCATCCCATCCCATCCCATCCCATCCCATCCCATCCCATCCCATCCCATCCCATCCCATCCCATCCCATCCATCTTCATCTCCATCCCCATCCCATCCCATCCCATCCCATCCCATCCCATCCCATCCCATCCATCTTCATCTCCATCCCCATCCCATCCCATCCCATCCCATCCCATCCCATCCATCCCATCCCATCCATCCCATCTCCATCCCATCCCATCCCATCCCATCCATCCCATCCCATCCATCCCACCCCATCCCATCCCATCCCATCCCATCCCATCCCATCCCATCCCATCCCATCCCATCCCATCCCATCCCATCCATCCCATCCCATCCCATCCCATCCCATCCCATCCCATCCCATCCCATCCCATCCATCCCGTCCCATCCCACCCCATCCCCCATCACCATCCCACCCCACCCTCCCCCCATCCCCCCTTTGCCCCCCACTCACCCACATACAGCTCCATGAACTCCTGTGCCGCCCTATGAGCGATATCCGCCTCCTCTTCCTCCCCCAGCCCCTCCAGGAGCCCCCGTGTGTGGGGCAGCCCCCTTAGTACCCTCAGCACCCCCCCCACCTCCTCCTCCAACCTCTCCATTGCCACCAATGACCCGAAATCCTGACGCCGACGGCTGCTATGGGGTGACCCCCTTGCGATCCCATTATCCACCCCATAATAAGTCCGGAATAGGATGGAGAGCGGGATGGGGTCTTGAGCCAAGCGGGTGCCCAACAAGACCCCATCCATCGCCCCATTGATGACAGCGTCGGGGATGGGTGATGGGGGTCCCATAAAGGTGAAGTTTTGGGGGTTGTCCACGTCATCCCAACACCCATCGGGTCCCAACGGCGCCGTCCCATTAACGTGGGCCATAAGGAAGGACGTCCCCAAAGCTTCGGTGATGGTGACGGCGTAGAGAGGATCGAGATCATTGTAGGGTCCATCTATGGGGCTGTCCGTGGGGCCGGGCCGCCCCATCGCCCTCTTCAGCCCCACTTCGATGCCGGCGAATAGAGGCGCCAACGCGACGGTGGATCCGTCGGGCACCAACACGTTCCCATGGGCTGCACTTGTGGGGTGGAGGAGGTGAGAGAGCGGCACCCAGAGCTCAGGGATGGGGGTCGGGATGGGAGGGGGGTCCCCGAGCAGCGTGTGACATATGGGGGTCCCGCAGCCCCCCAGGGATCGGATCAACGATGGGACGTTCACGACGTCATCGGCCTCCAGGGACTGAAGGATGGGGATCAAGGAGGAGACGTGACGGGGGAGCAGGGCTGTAAGGAGACATGGGGGGCACATTAATGGTGGGGGCACCCCATTAAATATGGGAGCACCCCATTGAATATGGGGGCACCCCATTAAATATGGGGGCACCCCATTGAATATGGGGGCACCCCATTGAATATGGGAGCACCCCATTGAGGATGGGAGCACCCCATTGAATATGGGAGCACCCCATTGAGGATGGGAGCACCCCAATAAATATGGGGGCACCCCATTGAATATGGGAGCACCTCATTGAGGATGGGAGCACCCCATTGAAGGTGGGAGCACTCCATTGAATATAGGAGCACCCATTGAACATGGGAGCACCCCATAGAGGATGGGAGCACCCCATTGAATATGGGAGCACCCCATTGAATGTGGGGGCACCCCATTGAATATGGGAGCACCCCATTGAGGATGGGAGCACCCCATTGAACATGGGAGCACCCCATTGAATATAGGAGCACTCCATTGAACATGGGAGCACCCCATAGAGGATGGGAGCACCCCATTGAAGATGGGAGCACCCCATAGAGGATGGGAGCACCCCATTGAATGTGGGAGCACCCCATAGAGGATGGGAGCACCCCATTGAATGTGGGAGCACCCCATTGAGGATGGGAGAACCCCATTGAATGTGGGAGCACCCCATAGAGGATGGGAGCACCCCATTGAAGGTGGGAGCACCCCATTAAATATGGGGGCACCCCATTGAAGGTGGGAGCACCCCATTAAAAGTGGGAGCACCCCATTGAACATGGGAGCACCCCATTGAGGATGGGAGAACCCCATTGATGATGGGAGCACCCCATTGAGGATGAGAGCACCCCATTGAATATAGGAGCACCCCATTGAACATGGGAGCACCCCATAGAGGATGGGAGCACCCCATTGAACATGTGAGCACCCCATTGAACATGGGAGCACCCCATTGAATGTGGGAGCACCCCATAGAGGATGGGAGCACCCCATTGAATATGGGAGCACCCCATTGAGGATGGGAGCACCCCATTGAATGTGGGAGCACCCCATTGAATGTGGGAGCACCCCATTGGGGATGAAGACGGTCTTAAACTGGGGGGGGATGCAGCCAAGGAATGGGGGGATGTGGCTGTAAAGGGAGGAGGGATGGATGCACATAGAGATGGGAATGAGCACCCAAAAGAGAGGAGAATGACCCCAAAATGGGATGGGGGGGATGGGGGGGAAGGAGCTGAACCCCAAGGTTGGGGATGTGACCAACAGGGGGCGACGGAGACTAAGGAAATAAGGGGAGTGCAGCCAAACAATGGGGAAATGGACCCAAAAATGGAGAGGATGAATCTAATAATTAAAGGGGGGGGACAAAAAAATGGGGAAATGGGCCCAAAACTGAAGGGAGGGAAATGAGGAAGGTGGAACATACCCCAAAAAAGGGCAAATTTACCCCAAACTGGGTTGAAATGGATCCAAAAGTTGAAGTTACCAGCAAAATAAGGGGGCACGGATCAATTTGGGCCCAGATTTGGGCCCAAATCTGCCTGAATTGGGTCAAAAGGGCCACCCGTGTTGTTGACATGCGTTAACATGTGTTGCCATGTGTTGCCATAAGGTGCCATATGTTGCCATGTTTTAGCATGTAATGTTGTATGTTGCCATAAGGTGCCATATGTTGCCATATGTTGCCATGTGTTGCCATGTGTTGCCATCTGGTGCCATATGTTGCCATATGTTGCCATGTCTTAGCATGTAATGTTGTATGTTGCCATGTGTTACCATGTGTTGCCATATGTTGCCATATCTTAGCATGTAATGCCATGTGTTGCCATATGTCACCATGTCTTAGCATGTAATGTTGTATGTTGCTATATGTTGCCATATCTTAACATGTAATGCTGTGTGTTACCATCTGGTGCCATATATTGCCATATGTTGCCATATGTTGTCATGTCTTAGCATGTAATGTTGTATGTTGCCATATGTTGCCATATGTTGTCATGTCTTAGCATGTAATGTTGTATGTTCCCATATGTTGCCATATGTTGCCATATCTTAGCATGTAATGTTGTATGTTGCCATATGTTGCCATGTGTTGCCATGTCTTAGCATGTAATGCTGTGTGTTGCCATGTAATGCCATATGTTGCCGTATCTTAGCATGTAATGCTGTATGTTGCCATATGTTGCCATATCTTAACATGTAATGCTGTGTGTTACCATCTGGTGCCATATATTGCCATATGTTGCCGCATCTTGCCATGTCTTAGCATGTAATGTTGTATGTTGCCATATGTTGCCGTATGTTGCCATATCTTAGCATGTAATGTTTAATGTTGCCATATGTTGCCATATGTTGCCATATCTTAGCATGTAATGTTGTATGTTGCCATATGTTGCCATATGTTGCCATATCTTAGCATGTAATGTTGTATGTTGCCATATGTTGCCATATGTTGCCATATGTTGCCATGTCTTAGTATGTAATGTTGTATGTTGCCATATGTTGCCATATGTTGCCATGTCTTAGCATGTAATGTTGTATGTTGCCATATGTTGTCATATGTTGCCATGTGTTCCCATATGTTGCCATGTGTTGCCATATGTTGCCATGTCTTAGCATGTAATGTTGTATGTTGCCATGTGTTGCCATGTGCTGCCATGTATTATCATGAGGCACCATATGTTGCCATGTAGAGCCACATGTTCCCATGTCTTAGCATGTAATGCTGCGTGTTACCATATGTTGCCATCTGTTGCCATATGTTGCCATGTCTTAGCATGTAATGTTGTATGTTGCCATATGTTGCCATATGCTGCCATATGTTGCCATATCTTAGCATGTAATGTTGTATGTTCCCATATGTTGCCATGTGTTGCCATATCTTAGCATGTAATGCTGTGTGTTGCCATGTAATGCCATATGTTGCCATATGTTGCCATATCTTAGCATGTAATGTTGTATATTGCCATATGTTGCCATGTCTTAGCATATAATGCCATGTGTTGCCATATGTTGCCATATGTTGCCGTATCTTAGCATGTAATGTTGTATGTTGCCATATGTTGTCATATGGTCCCATGTGGTGCCACGCATTGCAATGTACAGCCAAATGTTGCCATGTGTTGCCATATCTTGCCATGTCTTAGCATGTAATGCCGTGTGTTGCCATGTAATGTTGTATGTTGCCATATGTTGTCATGTTGCCATATCTTAGCATGTAATGCCGTGTGTTGCCATGTACTGCCATATGTTGCCATATGTTGCCATATGTTGCCATATCTTAGCATGCAATGTTGTATGTTGCCATATGTTGCCACATCTTGCCATGTCTTAGCATGTAATGTTGTATGTTGCCATATGTTGCCATATGTTGCCATGTCTTAGCATGTAATGCTGTGTGTTGCCATATGTTGTCATATGTTGCCATGTCTTAGCATGTAATGTTGTATGTTGCCATATGTTGCCATATGTTGCCATAACTTAGCATGTAATGTTTTATATTGCCATATGTTGCCATATGTTGCCATATCTTAGCATGTAATGTTGTATGTTGCCATATGTTGCCATAACTTAGCATGTAATGTCGTGTGTTGCCATGTGTTGCCATATGTTGCCATATCTTAGCATGTAATGTTGTATGTTGCCATATGTTGCCATATGTTGCCATATGTTGCCATATCTTAGCATGTAATGTTGTATGTTGCCATATGTTGCCATATGTTGCCATATGTTGCCATATCTTAGCATGTAATGCCATGTGTTGCCATATGTCACCATGTCATAGCATGTAATGTTGTATGTTGCTATATGTTGCCATATGTTGCCATAACTTAGCATGTAATGTTGTATGTTGCCATATGTTTCCATATCTTAACATGTAATGCTGTGTGTTACCATCTGGTGCCATATATTGCCATATGTTGCCATATGTTGCCATGTCTTAGCATGTAATGTTGTATGTTGCCATATGTTGCCATATGTTGCCATGTCTTAGCATGTAATGTTGTATGTTGCCATATGTTGCCGTATGTTGCCATATCTTAGCATGTAATGTTGTATGTTGCCATATGTTGCCATATGTTGCCATGTCTTAGTATGTAATGTTGTATGTTGCCATATGTTGCCATATGTTGCCATATCTTAGCATGTAATGTTGTATGTTGCCATATGTTGCCATATCTTAACATGTAATGCTGTGTGTTACCATCTGGTGCCATATATTGCCATATGTTGCCATATGTTGCCATGTCTTAGCATGTAATGTTGTATGTTGCCATATGTTGCCATATGTTGCCATATCTTAGCATGTAATGCCGTGTGTTGCCATGTAATGCCATATGTTGCCATATCTTAGCATGTAATGTTGTATGTTGCCATATGTTGCCATATGTTGCCATACCTTAGCATGTAATGCCATGTGTTGCCATGTGTTGCCATAAGGTGCCATCTGGTGCCATGTCTTAGCAAGTAATGTTGTATGTTGCCATATGTTGCCATATCTTAGCATGTAATGTTGTATGTTGCCATATGTTTCCATATCTTAACATGTAATGCTGTGTGTTACCATCTGGTGCCATATATTGCCATATGTTGCCATATGTTGCCATGTCTTAGCATGTAATGTTGTATGTTGCCATATGTTGCCATATCTTAGCATGTAATGCCATGTGTTGCCATATGTTGCCATATGTTGCCCTGTTAATGTCCCTCCCATCCCTGCATCGCCCCCTCCCCCCCCCCCCCCCCCCCGTTACCTGCACTGATCCCAGCACTGAGCAGCGCCAGCAGCGGCAGCGTCACGGAGCAGCACATGGTGCAATATGGGCTGCAGGGGCTGCATGCAATGCATGCAATGCATGGTGCCCTATGGAACTATGCACTGCATGGTGACCTATGGGCTGCATGCACTGCATGGTGACCTATGGACTGCATGGTGCAATATGGACACAAGGGGTTGCATGGTGCCCTATGGACTGCAGGGATGGGATGGACTTTGCACCACGGCCTCGTCACGCGTGTCACGTGTGCATTGATTGTGCAAGGGGTGGGAGCAGTGGGAGTGCAGGGGGGTGTAATGGGTGTGTATGTGCACATGCATGTACAGTGTGCATGCAACATGTGTGTGGTGCGTGTGTGCCCATGTGTCACGCGTGTAATGCGTGTCACGTGTGCATTGATTGTGCAAGGGGGGGGAGCATTGGGCGTGCAGGGGGGTGTAATGGGTGTGTATTAATGACTGTGTGCGTGCACATGCGTGTGATGTATGTGCACATGCATGTACAGTGTGCATGTAACATGTGTGTGGTGTGTGTGTGCCCATGTGTCACGCGTGTAATGCGTGTCACGTGTGCATTGATTGTGCAAGGGGGGGGGGTGCAAAGGGTGGGAGCATTGGGCATGCAAAGGGTGTGTAATGGGTGTGTATTGACTGTGTGCATACACACACGTGTGATGTATGTGCACACGTATGTACAGTGTGCGTGCAATGCGTGTGTCACTTGTGCATTGCTTGTGCAAGGGGGGGGTGCAAGGGGTGGGAGCATTGGGGGCACATAATAAGTGTGTATGAACATGGATGATGTATGTATGTGCACATGCATGTACAGTGTGCATGTAACATGTGTGTGGTGTGTGTGCCCATGTGTCACGCGTGTAATGCGTGTCACGTGTGCATTGATTGTGCAAGGGGTGGGAGCAGTGGGCAGGCAGGGGGGTGTAATGGGTGTGTATTAATGACTGTGTGCGTGCACACGCGTGTGATGTATGTGCACACGCATGTACAGTATGCGTGCAACATGTGTGTTGTGCGTGTGCCCATGTGTCATGCGTGTAATGAGTGTCACGTGTGCATTGATTGTGCAAGGGGTGGGAGCATTGGGGGTGCATAATAAGTGTGTATAAACACGTATGGTGTATGTATGTGCACACGCATGTACAGTGTGCATGTAACATGTGTGTGGTGTGTGTGTGCCCATGTGTCACGCGTGTAATGCGCGTCACGTGTGCATTGATTGTGCAAGGGGTGGGAGCATTGGGGGTGCATAATAAGTGTGTATAAACATGGATGGTGTATGTATGTGCACATGCATGTACAATATACATGCAACGTGTGTGGTGCGTGTGCCCATGTGTCACGCGTGTAATGCGTGTCACGTGTGCATTGATTGTGCAAGGGGTGTGAACATTGGGGGCACATAATAAGCGTGTATAAACATGGATGGTGTATGTATGTGCACACGCATGTACAGTGTGCATGCAACATGTGTGTGGTGCGTGTGTGCCCGTGTGCCATGCGTGTAATGCGTGTCACGTGTGCATTGATTGTGCAAGGGGGGGTGCAAGGGGTGGGAGCATTGGGCGTGCAAAGGGGGTGTAATGGGTGTGTATTAATGACTGTGTGCGTACACACGTGTGTGATGTATGTGCACACGCATGTACAGTATGCATGCAATATGTGTGTGGTGCGTGTGTGCCCGTGTGTCACACGTGTAATGCGTGTCACGTGTGCATTGATTGTGCAAGGGGGGGGTGCAAGGGGTGGGAGCATTGGGCGTGCAGGGGGGGTGTAATGGGTGTGTATTGACTGTGTGCGTACACACGCGTGTGATGTATGTGCACACGTGTGTACAGTGTGTGTGCGATGCGTGTGTCACTTGTGCGTTGCTTGTGCAAGGGGGAGGAGCACGGGGGTGTGAGCATTGGGGGTGCATAATAAGTGTGTATGAACATGGATGGTGTATGTATGTGCACACGCATGTACAGTGTGCATGCAACATGTGTGTGGTGTGTGTGTGCCCGTGTGTCGCACGTGTAATGCGTGTCACGTGTGCATTGATTGTGCAAGGGGTGGGAGCATTGGGGGTGCATAATAAGTGTGTATAAACATGGATGGTGTATGTATGTGCACATGCATGTACAATATACATGCAACGTGTGTGGTGCGTGTGCCCATGTGTCACGCGTGTAATGCGTGTCACGTGTGCATTGATTGTGCAAGGGGTGTGAACATTGGGGGCACATAATAAGCGTGTATAAACATGGATGGTGTATGTATGTGCACACGCATGTACAGTGTGCATGCAACATGTGTGTGGTGCGTGTGTGCCCGTGTGCCATGCGTGTAATGCGTGTCACGTGTGCATTGATTGTGCAAGGGGGGGTGCAAGGGGTGGGAGCATTGGGCGTGCAAAGGGGGTGTAATGGGTGTGTATTAATGACTGTGTGCGTACACACGTGTGTGATGTATGTGCACACGCATGTACAGTATGCATGCAATATGTGTGTGGTGCGTGTGTGCCCGTGTGTCACACGTGTAATGCGTGTCACGTGTGCATTGATTGTGCAAGGGGGGGGTGCAAGGGGTGGGAGCATTGGGCGTGCAGGGGGGGTGTAATGGGTGTGTATTGACTGTGTGCGTACACACGCGTGTGATGTATGTGCACACGTGTGTACAGTGTGTGTGCGATGCGTGTGTCACTTGTGCGTTGCTTGTGCAAGGGGGAGGAGCACGGGGGTGTGAGCATTGGGGGTGCATAATAAGTGTGTATGAACATGGATGGTGTATGTATGTGCACACGCATGTACAGTGTGCATGCAACATGTGTGTGGTGTGTGTGTGCCCGTGTGTCGCACGTGTAATGCGTGTCACGTGTGCATTGATTGTGCAAGGGGTGGGAGCAGTGGGGGTGCAGGGGGGTTTAATGGGTGTGTATGTGCACATGCATGTACAGTGTGCATGTAACATGTGTGGTGCGTGTGCCCGTGTGTCACGCGTGTAATGCGTGTCACGTGTGCATTGATTGTGCAAGGGGTGTGAGCATTGGGGGTGCATAATAAGTGTGTATAAACATGGATGGTGTATGTATGTGCACACGCATGTACAGTATGCGTGCAACATGTGTGTGGTGCATGTGCCCGTGTGTCATGCGTGTAAAGCGTGTCACGTGTGCATTGATTGTGCAAGTGGGGTGTTTGCACGGGGGTGGGAGCATTGGGCGTGCAAAGGGTGTGTAATACGTGTGCATTAACGTGTGGTGTATGAGAATACACACGTGTGTGCCCATGTATGTACAGTGTGCGTGCAATGGGGGCGTGTGCACACGAGTGTGGTGCATGTATGTGCCCATGCATGTGGAATGGGTGTGCAACGCGTGTGCAAAAGGTGCCTGTGTGGGTGAAGAGCACGTGTGTGCACACGCGTGTGCAATGGGTGTGCACTGTGTGAGCACATGCGTGTGCAATGGGTGTGCAATGTGTGTGCACATACATGTGCAATGGGTGTGCAATGGGTGGGTAATACATGTGAACATGCGTGTGCTGTGGGTGTGCACATACGTGTATTGGGGTGTTATAGGATCTATTGGGGTGTATTGGGATCTATTGGGATATTATGGGATGTTATAGGATCTATTGGGATATTATGGGATGTTATGGGATGTATTGGGATATTATGGGATGTATTGGGATGTATTGGGATATTATGGGATGTATTGGGGTGTATTGGGATATTATGGGATGTTATAGGATGTATTGGGATGTTATAGGATGTATTGGGATATTATGGGATGTTATAGGATGTATTGGGATGTTAGAGGATGTATTGGGATATTATGGGATGTTATAGGATGTATTGGGATGTTATGGGATGTTATAGGATCTATTGGGATGTATTGGGATGTTATGGGATGTTATAGGATGTATTGGGATGTTATGGGATGTTATAGGATCTATTGGGATGTATTGGGATGTTATGGGATGTTATAGGATGTATTGGGATGTTATAGGATGTATTGGGATGTTATAGGATGTATTGGGATGTATTGGGATATTATGGGATGTATTGGGGTGTATTGGGATATTATGGGATGTTATAGGATGTATTGGGATATTATGGGATGTTATAGGATGTATAGGGCTATTATGGGATGTTGTAGGATCTATTGGGATGTATTGGGATGTTATGGGATGTTATAGGATCTATTGGGATGTTATGGGATGTTATAGGATGTTATAGGATGTATTGGGATGTTATGGGATGTTATAGGATCTATTGGGATGTATAGGGATATTATGGGATGTATTGGGGTGTATTGGGATATTATGGGATGTTATAGGATGTATTGGGATGTTATAGGATATTATGGGATGTTGTAGGATCTATTGGGATGTTATAGGATCTATTGGGATGTATTGGGATATTATAGGATGTATTGGGATGTTATAGTATGTACTGGGATGTATTGGGATATTATGGGATGTTATAGGATGTATTGGGGTGTTATAGGATGTATTGGGTTGTATTGGGATATTATGGGATGTTATAGGATGTTATAGGATGTATTGGGTTGTATTGGGATATTATGGGATGTTATAGGATGTATTGGGTTGTATTGGGATATTATGGGATGTTATAGGATGTTATAGGATGTATTGGGTTGTATTGGGATATTATGGGATGTTATAGGATGTTATAGGATGTATTGGGTTGTATTGGGATATTATGGGATGTTATAGGATGTATTGGGTTGTATTGGGATATTATGGGATGTTATAGGATGTTATAGGATGTATTGGGTTGTATTGGGATATTATGGGATGTTATAGGATGTTATAGGATGTATTGGGATGTATTGGGATATATTGAGATGTTACAGGATGTATTGGGATGTTATAGGATGTATTGGGATATTATGGGATCTATTGGGTTGTATAGGGCTATTATGGGATGTTATAGGATCTATTGGGATGTATTGGGGTGTATTGGGGTGTTATAGGACCTATTGGGATGTATTGGGATATTATGGGATGTTGTAGGATCTATTGGGATGTTATAGGATGTATTGGGATGTATTGGGATATTATGGGATGTATTGGGATGTTATAGTATGTACTGGGATGTATTGGGATATTATGGGATGTTATAGGATGTATTGGGGTGTTATAGGATGTATTGGGTTGTATTGGGATATTATGGGATGTTATGGGATGTTATGGGATGTTATAGGATGTATTGGGATATTATGGGATGTTATAGGACCTATTGGGATGTATTGGGATATTATGGGATGTTATGGGATGTTATAGGATGTATTGGGATATTATGGGATGTTATAGGATCTATTGGGATGTTATGGGATGTTATGGGATGTTATAGGATGTATTGGGATGTATTGGGATGTTACAGGATGTATTGGGATGTTATAGGATCTATTGGGATGTATTGGGATGTTATAGGATGTATTGGGATATTATGGGATGTTATAGGATCTATTGGGATGTATTGGGATATTATGGGATGTTATAGGATCTATTGGGATGTATTGGGATATTATGGGATGTTATAGGATCTATTGGGATGTATTGGGATATTATGGGATGTATTAGGATGTTATGGGATGTTATAGGATCTATTGGGATGCATTGGGATATTATAGGATGTATTGGGATGTTATGGGATGTATTGGGATATTATGGGATGTTATAGGATGTATTGGGATGTTATAAGATCTATTGGGGTGTATTGGGATATTATGGGATATTATGGGGTGTTATAGGATCTATTGGGATGTATTGGGATGTATTGGGATGTATTGGGATGCATTGGGATGTTATAGGATGTATTGGGATGTATTGGGATATTATGGGATGTTATAGGATCTATTGGGTTGTATAGGGCTATTATGGGATGTTATAGGATCTATTGGGATGTTACAGGATGTATTGGGATATTATGGGATGTTATAGGATCTATTGGGTTGTATAGGGCTATTATGGGATGTTATAGGATCTATTGGGATGTATTGGAATGTATTGGGATATTATGGGATGTTATAGGATGTATAGGGCTATTATGGGATGTTATAGGACCTATTGGGATGTATTGGGATATTATGGGATGTTATAGGATGTATTGGGATGTATTGGGATATTATGGGATGTTATAGGATCTATTGGGATGTATAGGGCTATTATGGGATGTTATAGGATGTTATAGGATGTATTGGGATATTATGGGATGTTATAGGATCTATTGGGATGTATTGGGATATTATGGGATGTTATGGGATGTTATAGGATCTATTGGGATGTATTGGGATGTATTGGGATATTATGGGATGTTATAGGATCTATTGGGATGTATTGGGATATTATGGGATGTTATAGGATGTATTGGGATGTATTGGGATATTATGGGATGTTATAGGATCTATTGGGATGTGTAGGGCTATTATGGGATGTTATAGGATGTTATAGGATGTATTGGGATATTATGGGATGTTATAGGATCTATTGGGATGTGTAGGGCTATTATGGGATGTTATAGGATGTTATAGGATGTATTGGGATATTATGGGATGTTATAGGATCTATTGGGATGTATTGGGATATTATGGGATGTTATAGGACCTATTGGGATGTATTGGGATATTATGGGATGTTATGGGATGTTATAGGATCTATTGGGATGTATTGGGATGTATTGGGATGTATTGGGATGTTATAGGATCTATTGGGATGTATTGGGATATTATGGGATGTTATAGGATGTATTGGGATGTATTGGGATATTATGGGATGTTATAGGATGTATTGGGATGTATTGGGATATTATGGGATGTTATAGGATGTATTGGGATGTATTGGGATATTATGGGATGTTATAGGACCTATTGGGATGTATTGGGCTATTATGGGATGTTATAGGATGCCACCACGACCACGTGACCCACACGTCACACTGTCCCCGCCCCCTCCCCCCCCCCCATCGCCCTTCGCCCCCCGCTTTGATGCGATAATGGCGCTGCAATGGCCGCTAATGGGGACCCCGTTACTGACCCCATTACTGACCCTATTACCGGCCCTATTACCGGCCCTGTTACTGGCCCCATTGCTGTCGTGGTTATGGGGCGCAGTGGCGGCTGTGACCCGATTTAGGGCCACCTGTAGGAAGCTGAGGAACTTCCCGGTGCCCCCATGGAGGAACTGGCTGCTGGGACACACCGGGATGGTGAGGGGAACTTATGGGGCGGGGGGACTTATGGGGCGGGGGGACTTATGGGGTGATAGAGGCACTTATGGGGTGGGGGAAGTTATGGGGTGATAGAGGCACTTATGGGGTGGGGGAAGTTATGGGGTGGGGGCACTTATGGGGTGATAGAGGCACTTATGGGGTGATGATGGCACTTATGGGGTGGGGGAAGTTATGGGGTGATAGAGGCACTTATGGGGTGATGATGGCACTTATGGGGTGGGGGAAGTTATGGGGTGATAGAGGCACTTATGGGGTGATGATGGCACTTATGGGGTGGGGGAGCTTATGGGGTGGGGGAAGTTATGGGGTGATGATGGCACTTATGGGGTGGGGGACGTTATGGGGTGGGGGAACTTATGGGGCGGGGGGACTTATGGGGTGATGAGGGCACTTATGGGGTGATAGAGGCACTTATGGGGCGGGGGGACTTATGGGGTGATGGAAGTTATGGGGTGATAGAGGCACTTATGGGGCGGGGGGACTTATGGGGCGGGGGAACTTATGGGGCGGGGGGACTTATGGGGTGGGGGAACTTATGGGGCGGGGGAACTTATGGGGCGGGGGGACTTATGGGGCGGGGGAACTTATGGGGTGATAGAGGCACTTATGGGGTGATAGAGGCACTTATGGGGTGGGGAAGTTATGGGGTGGGGAGCTTATGGGGTGGGGGACGTTATGGGGTGATGGAAGTTATGGGGTGATAGAGGCACTTATGGGGTGATGATGGCACTTATGGGGTGGGGGACGTTATGGGGTGATAGAGGCACTTATGAGGTGGGGGAACTTATGGGGTGGGGAGCTTATGGGGTAGGGGAAGTTATGGGGTGATAGAGGCACTTATGGGGTGGGGAGCTTATGGGGTGGGGGAACTTATGGGGAGGGGGCACTTATGGGGCAGGGGCACTTATGGGGTTGGGGCACTTATGGGGTGATGATGGCACTTATGGGGTGATAGAGGCACTTATGGGGTGATAGAGGCACTTATGGGGTGGGGGAACTTATGGGGCGGGGGAACTTATGGGGTGATAGAGGCACTTATGGGGTGGGAGAACTTATGGGGTGATGATGGCACTTATGGGGTGGGGGACGTTATGGGGTGGGGGCACTTATGGGGTGATAGAGGCACTTATGGGGTGGGGGAACTTACGGGGTGGGGGAACTTACGGGGTGGGGGATGTTATGGGGTGGGGGAAGTTATGGGGTGATAGAGGCACTTATGGGGTGGGGGCACTTATGGGGTGGGAGAACTTATGGGGCAATGGAGGGGACCGAGTTGTGGCACTTATGGGGTGATGACACTTATGGGGTGGGGGAACTTATGGGGTTTGGGAACTTATGGGGTGGTCACACTTATGGGGTGGGGGAACTTATGGGGTGGACACACTTATGGGGTGGGGGCAATTATGGGGCGATAGAGGGGACCAAGTTGTGGCACTTATGGGGCTGTGGCACTTATGGGGTGGTCACACTTATGGGGTGGTCACACTTATGGGGTGGGGGCACTTGTGGGGCAGGGGAACTTATGGGGTTGGGGCACTTATGGGGTGGGTGGTACTTATGGGGTGGTCACACTTATGGGGTGTTGGCACTCATGGGGTGGGGGCACTTACGGGGTGAGGACACATGGGGTGATGGCACTTGTGGGGCAATGGCACTTATGGGTCACTGTCCCTTATGGGGCAGTATCACTTATGGGTCAGTGTCACTTATGGGGCAGTATATCTTATGGGTCACTATCACTTATGGGTCGCTGTCCCTTATGGGTCACTGTCACTTATGAGTCAGTATCACTTATGGGTCACTATCACTTATGGGTCTCTGTCACTTATGGGTCACTGTCACTAATGGGTCCCTGTCACTTGTGGGTCAGTATCACTTATGGGTCACTGTCACTTATGGGTCACTATCACTTATGGGCCACTATCACTTATGGGTCACTGTCACTTATGGGTCAGTATCACTTATGGGTCACTATCACTTATGGGTCACTGTCACTTATGGGTCACTATCACTTATGGGGCAGTATCACTTGTGGGTCCCTGTCACTTATGGGTCCCTGTCACTTATGGGGTCTCTATCACTTATGGGTCCCTGTCCCTTATGGGTCCCTGTCACTTATGGGTCCCTGTCCCTTATGGGTCTCTATCACTTGTGGGTCCATGTCACTTATGGGTCCATGTCACTTATGGGTCCCTGTCACTTGTGGGTCCCTGTCCCTTATGGGTCAGTATCACTTATGGGTCCCTGTCACTTGTGGGTCAGGCCCGTCGCGGTGACGATGGGCTCTGTGATGTGGACTCTCTGCTGTCCCGGTTCCGTCGCTGCTGTTTATGGTGGGTGGCCCCGTGGCTGCCGGTGCTGAGGATGGTCCACCCCGACACCGTGAGACCCATCGTCACGGCTCCGGGTAACGGGGGGTAGGGGGGGATATGGGGGGTATGGGGGGGATATGAGGGATATGGGGGGATATGGGGATATAGGGGATAGGGGGGGTATGGGGATATGGGGACACTATGGGGGATATGGGGGTATGGGGGGTATGGGGGTATGGGGGATATGGGGGGTATGGGGGATATGGGGGATATGGGGGATATGGGGGATATGGAGGGTATGGGGAGTATGGGGGGTATGGGGGATATGGGGGTATGGGGTCACTATGGGGGATATGGGGATATGAGGGGTATGGGGGATATGGGGGGTATGGGGATATGGGGGGTATGGGGGGTATGGGGATATGGGGGGTATGGGGGTATAGGGGGTATGGGGGGTATGGGGGTATGGGGGATATGGGGGGTATGGGGGGTATGGGGGGTATGGGGGTATGGGATATGGGGTCACTATGGAGGATATGGGGATATGGGGGATATGGGGGGATATGGGGGGTATGGGGGATATGGGGGGTATGGGGGGATATGGGGGTATGGGGGTATGGGGGGTATGGGGATATGGGGGGTATGGGGGTATGGGGTCACTATGGGGGGTATGGGGGTATGGGGGGTGTGGGGGGTATGGGGATATGGGGTCACTATGGGGGATATGGGGATATAAGGGATATGGGGGGTATGGGGGTATGGGGGGATATGGGGGATATGGGGGGATATGGGGGATATGGGGGGTATTGGGTCACTATGGGGGATATGGGGGGTATGGGGGTATGGGGGGATATGGGGGGTATGGGGGATATGGGGGGAATGGGGGGTATGGGGTCACTATGGGGGATATGGGGCATATGGGGGGTATGGGGGATATAGGGGATATGGGGGGTATGGGGTCACTATGGGGGATATGGGGGATATGGGGGGTATGGGGTCACTATGGGGGATATGGGGGGTATGGGGTCACTATGGGGGGATATAGGGGATGGGGGGTATGGGGTCACTATGGGGGATATGGGGGGTATGGGGATATGGGGGGTATGGGGTCACTATGGGGGATATGGGGATATGAGGGGTATGGGGGATATGGGGGGTATGGGGTCACTATGGGGGGATATAGGGGATAGGGGGGTATGGGGTCACTATGGGGGATATGGGGGTATGGGGGGTATGGGGGGTATGGGGTCACTATGGGGGATATGGGGCATATGGGGGGTATGGGGGATATAGGGGATATGGGGGTATGGGGTCACTATGGGGGATATGGGGGTATGGGGGATATAGGGGATATGGGGGTATGGGGGGTATGGGGTCACTATGGGGGATATGGGGGATATGGGGGGTATGGGGTCACTATGGGGGGATATGGGGGATATGGGGGGTATGGGGGGTATGGGGGTATGGGGGGTATGGGGGATATGGGGGGTATGGGGGTATGGGGGATATGGTGTCACTATGGGGGGATATGGGGGATATGGGGCATATGGGGTCACTATGGGGGATATGGGGATATGGGGGGTATGGGGGATATGGGGGATATGGGGGTATGGGGGATATGGGGGTATGGGGGGATATGGGGAGTATGGGGTCACTATGGGGGATATGGGGGTATGGGGGGTATGGGGGTATGGGGGGTTATGGGGGTATGGGGGGATATGGGGGTATGGGGGATATGGGGGTATGGGGGATATGGGGGATATGGGGGTATGGGGGGTATGGGGGGTATGGGGGATATGGGGGGTATGAGGGTATGGGGGGTATGGGGGGTATAGGGGATAGGGGGGGTATGGGGGGATATGTGGCTCTATGTGGTGTCTATGGGGTTTCTATGGGACTCTATGGGGGGATATGGGGCTCTATGGTGGGATATAGGGGGGATATGGGGCTCTGTGGGGTGTCTATGGGACTCTATTGGCGGATAAGGGGGATATGGGGGGATATGGGGGATATGGGGCTCTGTGGGGTGTCAGTGGGGCTCAATGGGGGGATATAGGGTCACTATGGGGGAATATGGGGAGTATTGGGGGAGATATGGGGGATATGTGGGGACATGGGGTGTCTATGGGGCTCTATAGGGGGATAAGGGGTCACAATGGGGGGATATGGTGGAAATATGGGGGATATGGGGGATATGGGGGGATATGGGGAGATATGGGGGGTATGGGGTCACTATGGGGGGATATAGGGGATATGGGGGGTATGGGGTCACTATGGGGGATATGGGGATATGGGGGGTATGGGGTATGGGAGATATGGGGGTATGGGGTCACTATGGGGGGTATGGGGGTTTGGGGGATATAGGGGATATGGGGGGTATGGGGGTATGGGGGGATATGGGGGGTATGGGGGATATGGGGGGTATGGGGGATATGGGGGGTATGGGGGATATGGGGTCACTATGGGGGATATGGGGGTATAGGGGGTATGGGGGGTATAGGGGATATGGGGGGTATGGGGGTATGGGGGGTATGGGGGTATGGGGTCACTATGGGGGATATGGGGGTATGGGGGGTATGGGGTCACTATGGGGGGATATAGGGGATAGGGGGGTATGGGGTCACTATGGGGGATATGGGGGTATGGGGATATGGGGGGTATGGGGGATATGGGGGGTATGGGGGGTATGGGGGTATGGGGGTATGGGGTCAATATGGGGGATATGGGGGTATGGGGGATATGGGGGGTATTGGATCACTATGGGGGATATGGGGGGTATGGGGGATAGGGGGGATATGGGGGATATGGGGCATATGGGGGATATGGGGGGTATGGGGGTATGGGGGGTATGGGGGGTATGGGGATATGGGGATATAGGGGATAGGGGGGGTATGGGGATATGGGGTCACTATGGGGGATATGGGGGTATGGGGGGATATGGGGGATATGGGGATATGGGGGGTATGGGGGGTATGGGGGATATGGGGATATGGGGATATGGGGGGTATGGGGGTATGGGGGGTATGGGGGGTATGGGGGATATAGGGGATATGGGGGTATGGGGGGTATGGGGGATATGGGGGTATGGGGGTATGGGGGATAGGGGGGTATAGGGGATATGGGGTCACTATGGGGGATATGGGGGATATGGGGGGTATGGGGTCACTATGGGGGATATGGGGATATGGGGATATGGGGGGTATGGGGGGTATGGGGGATATGGGGGGTATGGGGGTATGGGGGATATGGGGGGTATGGGTGGTATGGGGTCACTATGGGGGATATGGGGATATGGGGGGTATGGGGGATATAGGGGATATGGGGATATGGGGATATGGGGGGTATGGGGGTATGGGGGGTATGGGGGATATGGGGGTATGGGGGATATGGGGGGTATGGGGTCACTATGGGGGATATGGGGGGTATGAGGGGTATGGGGGGTATGGGGGATATAGGGGATATGGGGATATGGGGATATGGGGGGTATGGGGGTATGGGGGGTATGGGGGGATATGGGGGATATGGGGGGTATGGGGGATATGGGGTCACTATGGGGGATATGGGGGGTATGGGGGATATGGGGGTATGGGGCCACTATGGGGGATATGGGGATATGGGGGGTATGGGGGATATAGGGGATATGGGGGATATGGGGGGTATGGGGTCACTATGGGGGATATGGGGGATATAGGGGATATGGGGGGATATGGGGTCACTATGGGGGATATGGGGGGTATGGGGATATGGGGGATATGGGGGGTATAGGGGGTATAGGGGGTATGGGGATATGGGGGATATAGGGGATATGGGGGATATGGGGGGTATGGGGGTATGGGGGTATAGGGGGTATGGGGGGTATGGGGGGTATGGGGATATGGGGGGATATGGGGGATATGGGGGGTATGGGGGATATGGGGATATGGGGGGTATAGGGGATATGGGGATATAGGGGATAGGGGGGGTATGGGGTCACTATGGGGGATATGGGGATATGGGGATATGGGGGGTATGGGGGTATGGGGATATGGGGGGTATGGGGGGTATGGGGGTATGGGGATATGGGGGGTATGGGGGATATAGGGGATATGGGGGGATATGGGGATATAGGGGATGGGGGGGTATGGAGATATGGGGTCACTATAGGGGATATGGGGGTATGGGGGATATGGGGGGTATGGGGGGATATGGGGATATGGGGGGTGTGGGGGGTATGGGGGTATGGGGATATGAGGGGTTTGGGGGGTATGGGGGTATGGGGTCACTATGGGGGATATGGGGGTATGGGGGATATGGGGGATATGGGGATATAGGGGATAGGGGGGGTATGGGGATATGGGGTCACTATGGGGGATATGGGGGTATGGGGGGATATGGGGGGTATAGGGGATATGGGGGGTATGGGGGATATGGGGGATATAGGGGATATGGGGGGTATGGGGATATGGGGTCACTATGGGGTATATGGGGGTATGGGGGATATGGGGTCACTATGGGGGATATGGGGGTATGGGGGGTATGGGGGATATGGGGGATATGGGGGGTATAGGGGATATGGGGATATGGGGATATGGGGGGATATGGGGGGTATGGGGGATATGGGGGGTATGGGGGTATGGGGTCACTATGGGGGATATAGGGGATATGGGGGGTATGGGGATATAGGGGATATGGGGGGTATGGGGTCACTATGGGGGATATGGGGGGTATGGGGGTATGGGGATATGGAGGGTATAGGGGATATGGGGATATAGGGGATGGGGGGGTATGGGGGATATGGGGGATATAGGGGATAGGGGGATATGGGGGGTATGGGGGATATAGGGGATATGGGGGTATGGGGGGATATGGGGATATGGGGGGTATAGGGGATATGGGGATATAGGGGATAGGGAGGGTATGGGGATATGGGGTCACTATGGGGGATATGGAGGTATGGGGGGATATGGGGGGTATAGGGGATATGGGGGGTATGGGGGATATGGGGGATATAGGGGATATGGGGGGTATGGGGATATGGGGTCACTATGGGGTATATGGGGGTATGGGGATATGGGGGATATGGGGATATAGGGGATAGGGAGGGTATGGGGGTATGGGGTCACTATGGGGGATATGGGGGGTATGGGGGATATGGGGGGTATGGGGTCACTATGGGGGATATGGGGGGTATGGGGGTATGGGGGTATGGGGTCACTATGGGGGATATGGGGGATATGGGGCATATGGCGCATATGGCGCATATGGGGGATATGGGGTATGGGGGATATGGAGGGTATGGGGGGATATGGGGGGTATTGGGGGGAGATATGGGGGGATATGGGGCTCTGTGGGGCTCTATGGAGTGTCAGTGGGGCTCTATGGGGTGTCTATGGGACTCTATGGGGGGATAAGGGGTCACAATAGGGGGATATGGTGGAAATATGGTGGGATATGGGGGATATGGGGGGATAAAGGGGGATATGGGGGGTATGGGGTCACTATAGTGGGGATATGGGGGGACAAGGGGGGATATGGGGCTCTATGGGGTGTCTATGTATTGTCTATGGGACTCTATGGGGAGATTTGGGGGAATGTGGGAGGATATGGGGGGGATATGGGGGGTATGGGGTCACTATGGGGGGATATGGGGTGTAAGAGGGGATATGGGGCTCTATGGTGTGTCTATGGGACTCTAAGGGGGGATATGGGGAGATATGGGTGGATATGGGGCTCTATGGGGCTCTCTGAGGTGTCTATGGGGCTCTATGGGAGGATATGGGGGGTATTGGGGTGATATAGGGGGGATATGGGGCTCTATGGGGCTCTCTGGGGTGTCAATGGGGCTCTATGGGAGGATATGGGGTCACTATGGGGAGATATGGGGGGATAAGGGGGGGTTATGGGTCTCAATGGGGTGTCAGTGGGGCTCTATGGGGGGATATGGGTCTCAATGGGGTGTCAATGGGGCTCTATGGGGGGATATGGGGAGATATGGGGCTCTATGGGGTGTCAATGGGGCTCTATGGGGGGATATGAGGTCACTATGGGGGGATCAGGGGGGATATGGGGCCCTATGGGGTGTCTATGGGACTCTATGGGGGGATATGGGGCTCAATGGGGTGTCAGTGGGGGATATGGGGGGATAGGGGGTGTAAGGGGGGATATGGGACTCTATGGGGTGTCTATGGGACTCTATGGGGGGATATGGGGCTCAATGGGGTGTCAGTGGGGGATATGGGGGGATAGGGGGTGTAAGGGGGGATATGGGACTCTATGGGGTGTCTATGGGACTCTATGGGGGGATATGGGGCTCAATGGGGTGTCAGTGGGGCTCTATGGGGGATATGGGGCTCTATGGGGTGTCTATGGGGCTCTATGGGGGGATATGGGTGGATATGGGGCTCTGTGGGGCTCTATGGGGTGTCAATGGGGTGTCTGTGGGACTCTGGGGGGATATGGGGGGATATGGGGCTCTATGGGGTGTCTATAGGACTCTATGGGGGGGATATGGGGGGATATAGGGGGGATATTGGGGATATGGGAGGATATGGGGCTCTATGGGGTGTCTATGGGACTCTATGGGGGGGATATGGGGTGTAAGGGGGGATATGGGGGATATGGGGCTTCTATGGGGGGGATATGGGGGAACAAGGGGGGATATGGGGCTCTATGGGGTGTCTATGGGACTCTATGGGGGGATATGGGACCACTATGGGGGGATATGGGGTGTAAGGGGGGATATGGGGCTCTATGGGGTGTCTATGGGACTCTATGGGGGGATATGGGGTTTCTATGGGGGGGATATGGGGTGTAAGGGGGGATATGGGGCTCTATGGGGTGTCTATGGGACTCTGTGGGGGGATATGGGGGGAAACAGGGGGTTATAGGGGGAATATGTGGGGATAAGGGGTCACAATGGGGGGATATGGGGGGTATTGGGGGGAGATATGGGATATATGGGGGGATATGGGGGATATGGGGGGATATGGGGGTATATTGGGGGGATATTGGGGTTGGGGGGGATATTAGGGGGGACGTTGGGGGGGATATGGGGGGGATATGGGGGACATTGGGGGGATATTGGAGGTGGGATTATGGGGGGGGATGTTGGGAATATAGGGGGGATATTGGGGTTGGGGGGAATATGGGGGGATATTGGGGGTATTGGGGGCGACAATAGGGGGATATTGAGGTTTGGGGTGGATATTGGGGGGATTGGGGGGGATAATGGGGGGGATATCGGGGGGAGGATTATGGGGGGGATATGGGGGTGATTGGGGACATGGGGGGGATATTGGGGGACATTATGGGGGACATTGGGGGGGACATTATGGGGGACATGGGGGGGGATATGGGGGGATATAGGGAGATATTGGGGACATGGGGGACTTGTAGGGACATTGGGGGGGACATAAGAGGGTTATTGGGGTTGGGGGGGGACATAGGGGGGATATGGGGGGATATGGGGCTCTATGGGAGGATATGGGGCTCTGTGGGGTGTCAATGGGGCTCTATGGGGGGATATGGGGCTCTGTGGGGTGTCTATGGGTCTCTATGGGGGGATATGGGGCTCTGTGGGGTGTCAATGGGGCTCTATGGGGGGATATGGGGCTCTGTGGGGTATCTATGGGTCTCTATGGGGCTCTATGGGGGGATATGGGGTTCTATGGGAGGATATGGGACTCTGTGGCTCTGTGGGGTGTCTATGGGTCTCTATGGGGGGATATGGGGCTCTGTGGGGTGTCAATGGGGCTCTATGGGGGGAGATATGGGGGGACATGGGGGGATATGGGGAGATATGGGGGGATATGGGGGGATATAGGGGGGGTATTGGGGACACTGGGGGGACATTGGGGGTCATTGAGGGGATATAGGGGGGGATATTGGGGGGTCCCCATGGCCGCCCTATAGTGTCCCCTATAGGGGCTATGGGTCCACATGGGTCCCCAGACCCCCAAGTAAACCCCCACCCCACGGCGGCCTCCATTGCAGCCTCCATCGCCCCCAAGGACAAACTGTTCTATGGGTTCCTCAAGCCATGGCTGGGTGAGTGGGGACTTGGGGGGCAGCCCCATAGATGGAGCTGTGCCCCATAGATAGAGATGCGTGTGCCCCATAGATGGAGCTGAGTGCACCATGAGTGCCCCATAGATGGAGCTGTGCCCCATAGATAGAGATGCGTGTGCCCCATAGATGGAGCTGAGTGCCCCATGGCTGCCCCATAGATGGAGCTGAGTGTGCCCCGTAGCCGTTGCTGTGCCCCATAGCAGTTGCTGTGCCCCATAGCTGCCCCATAGCAGTTTCTGTGCCCCATAGCCGTTGCTGTGCCCCATAGCCGTTGCTGTGCCCCATTGCTGCCCCATAGCAGTTGCTGTGCCCCATAGCTGCCCCATAGCCATTGCTGTGCCCCATAGCTGCCCCATAGCCATTGCTGTGCCCCATAGCTGTTGCTGTGCCCCATAGCTGCCCCATAGCCGTTGCTGTGCCCCATAGCCATTGCTGTGCCCCATAGCTGCCCCATAGCAGTTGCTGTGCCCCATAGCTGTTGCTGTGCCCCATAGCTGTTGCTGTGCCCCATAGCCATTGCTGTGCCCCATAGCTGCCCCATAGCCGTTGCTGTGCCCCATAGCCATTGCTGTGCCCCATAGCTGCCCCATAGCAGTTGCTGTGCCCCATAGCTGTTGCTGTGCCCCATAGCTGTAGCTGTGCCCCATAGCTGCCCCATAGCAGTTGCTGTGCCCCATAGCATTTGCTGTGCCCCATAGCTGCCCCATAGCAGTTGCTGTGCCCCATAGCTGCCCCATAGCTGTTGCTGTGCCCCATAGCTGCCCCATAGCTGTTGCTGTGCCCCATAGCTGCCCCATAGCTGTTGCTGTGCCCCATAGCCGTTGCTGCGCCCCATAGCTGCCCCATAGCTGTTGCTGTGCTTCATAGCTGTTGCTGTGCCCGATAGCCATTGCTGTGCCCCATAGCTGCCCCATAGCCGTTGCTGCGCCCCATAGCTGCCCCATAGCAGTTGCTGTGCCCCATGGCTGTTGCTGTGCTCCATGGCTGTTGCTGTGCCCCATAGCTGTAGCTGTGCCCCATAGCTGTAGCTGTGCCCCATAGCTGTTGCTGTGCCCCATAGCCATTGCTGTGCCCCATAGCTGCCCCATAGCCGTTGCTGTGCCCCATAGCCGTTGCTGTGCCCCCTGCAGGTGACGGGCTCCTGCTGAGCCATGGGGAGAAGTGGGTCCGGCACCGTCGCCTGCTGACCCCCGCGTTCCACTTCGACGTCCTCAAATCCTACATCGGCATCTTCAACAGCTGCACCAACATCCTGCACGTGAGTGACGGGACGGAACCGCGTCTAGAACAGGACCCAGAACCTGATCTAGAACCTGACCCAGAACCTGATCTAGAACATGACCCAGATCCTGTTCTAGATCCTGACCCAGATCCAGTTCTAGAACCTGGCCAAGATCCTGATCTAGAACATGACCTAAACACTGATCTAGAACAGGACCCACATCGTGATCTAGAACAAGACCGGATACTGTTCTAGAACATGGCCCAGATACTGATCTAGAACCTGACCTAGATCCTGATCTGGAACATGACCCCAGGTCCTGACTCAGAACCTGACCCAGAACCTGATCTAGAACATGACAGGGAAAACATGATCTAGAACCCGACCCAGATCCTGTTCTGGAACCTGACACAGATCCGAATCTAGAACATGACCCAGAACCTGATCTAGAACATGACCCAAATCAAGATCTAGAACCCGACCCAGAACCTGATCTAGAACATGACCCGGATCCAGATTTAGAACCTGACCCAGATCCTGATCTAGATCCTGATGTAGAACCCAGCCAAGATCCTGATCTAGAACATGAACAAGATCGTGAACTAGAACAAGACCGGATAATGATCTAGAACATGGCCCAGATACTGATCTAGAACACGACCTAGATACCGATCTAGAACATGACCACCCATATCCTGACCCAGAACATTACATGGAACCTGATCTAGAACCTGACCCAGAACCTTTACTCAGAACCTGATCTAGACCATAACCGGGAAAACCTGATCTAGAACCTGACCCAGATACTGTTCTGGAACCTGACACAGATCCGAATCTAGAACACGACCCAGAACCTGATCTAGAACCCGACCCAGATCCAGATATAGAACCTGACCCAGATCCTGATCTAGATCCTGATGTATAACCCGGCCAATATCCTGATCTAGAACATGACCCAGATCGTGATCTAGAACACGACCCAGATAGTGATCTAGAACATGGCCCAAATACTGACATAGAATCTGACCTAGATACTGATCTAGAACATGACCCATATTCTGACCCAGAACCCGATCTAGAACCTGACCCAGAATCTTACACGGAACATGATCTAGAACCTGACCCAGATCCTGTTCTGGAACCCGACACAGATCCGAATCTAGAACCCGACCCAGAATCTGACCCAGAACCTTACTCGGAACCTGATCTAGAACATGACCTGGAAAAACTGATCTAGAACATGACCCAGATCCAGTCCTAGAACCTGACCCAGATCCTGTTCTAGATCCTGACCCTGATCCAGTTCTAGAAACCTGGCTAAGATCCTGATCTAGAACAGGACCAGATCGTGATCTAGAACAAGACCGGATAATGATCTAGAACATGGCCCAAATACTGACCTAGAGCCTGACCTAGATATTGATCTAGAACATGACCCCACATTCTGACCCAGATCCGAATCTAGAACCTGATCTAGAATTTGACCCAGATCCAGATCTAGAACCTGACCAGAACCAGATATAGAACACGACCCGGTTCCTGATCTAGAACATGGCCCAGATCCAGATATAGAACCTGATCTAGAACATGACCCAGATTCAGATCTAGAACCTGACCCAGAGCCTGATCTAGAACACGACCCAGATTCGGATCTAGAACCTGACCCAGATCCCAGTTCCTGATCTAGAATCCAACCCAGTTCCTGATCTAGAACCTGACCCAGAACCTGATCTAGAACCTGACCCAGATCCTGTTCTAGATCCTGACCCAGTTCCTAGTTCCTGACCCCATTGTGAGCCCAGATCCCAGTTCCCGATCCCATCCAGATCCCAGTTCCTGATCTAGAACCTGACCCACATCCCAGTTCCTGATCCCATATTACACTCAGATCCCAGGTGCTGATCCAGTTCTACACCCACATCCCAGTTCCTGACCCCATCCAGATCCAGTTCCTGATCTAGAACCTGACCCAGACCCCAGTTCCTGATCCCAACCCACACCCAGACCCCAGTTCCTGACCCAAATTCCAGCTCCAGGCCCCAGTTCCTGACCCACAGCCCCATAGAAACCTCAGTTCCTGACCCAGACCCACAATCCCAGACCCCCTACCCAACCCTTGCACCCCTGACATCCCCCTGCCCCATAGACCAAGTGGAGGGCTGCACTGACCCATCCCCTGCCCCATAGATCCATCCCCTGCCCCATAGTGAGCCATCTCCTGCCCCATAGACCCATTCCCTGCCCCATAGACCCATCCCCTGCCCCATAGTGACCCATCCCCTGCCCCATAGTGACCCATCCCCTGCCCATAGACCCATCCCCTGCCCTATAGTGACCCATTCCCTGCCCCATAGACCAAGTGGAGGGCTGCACTGACCCATAGACCCATCCCCTGCCCCATAGTGACCCATCCATCCCCTGCCCCACAGGCCAAGTGGAGGGCTGCATTGGGGTCAGCATCGGGACCTATAGGACGGAACGTGCAGGAGGATCTGAGCCTGCTGACCCTCGATACCCTCCAGAAATGTATCTTCAGCCACGACAGCCACTGCCAGGAGTGAGTGCGACCCCATAACCACCCCATAACCACCCCATAACCACCCCATAACCACCCCATAACCACCCCATAACCGCCCCATAACCGCCCCATAACCACCCCATAACCACCTCATAACCACCCCATAACCACCTCATAACCACCTCATAACCACCCCATAACCACCCCATAACCACCCCATAACCAACCCATAACCACCCCATAACCACCCCATAACCACCCCATAACCACCCCATAACCACCCGGCCCCACATCCTCCCCATAACCACCCCATAACCACCCAGCCCCACATCCCGACCCCATAACCACCCCATAACCCCCCCATAACCACCCCATAACCACCCCATAACCACCCCATAACCGCCCCATAACCGCCCCATAACCACCCCATAACCGCCCCATAACCACCCCATAACCACCCAGCCCCACATCCCCACCCCATCCCCACCCCATAACCACCCCATAACCCCCCCATAACCACCCCATAACCCCCCCATAACCACCCCATAACCACCCCATAACCACCCCATAACCACCCAGCCCCATATCTCCAGCCCATAACCCCCCCATCCCCACATCCCCACCCCATAACCCCCCCAGCCCCACATCCCCACCCCATAACCCCCCATAACCCCCCCATCCCCACATCTCATCCCATAACCCCCCCAGTCCCACATCCCCACCTTATAACCACCCCATAACCCCCCCAGCCCCACATCCCCTGCCCCATAAACCCCCCAGTCTCACATCCCCCCCCCATAAAGCCCCCAGTCTCACATCCCCCTCCATAACCCCTCCAGCCCCACATCCCCACCCCATAACCCACATCCCCCCCATAACCCACATCCCACCCCCATAACCCCCCAGCCCCACATCCCCTGCCCCATAACCCCCCAGCCCCACATCCCCTGCCCCATAACCCCCCCAGCCCCACATCCCCTGCCCCATAACCCACATCCTCCCCATAACCCACATCCCTCCCCCATAACCCCCCAGCCCCACATCCCCTGCCCCATAACCCCCCCAGCCCCACATCCCCTGCCCATAACACCCCCAGCCCCACATCCCCACCCCATAACCCCCCAGCCCCACATCCCCACCCCATAACCACCCCAGCCCCACATCCCCACCCCATAACCCACATCCCCCCCATAACCCACATTCCCCCCCCATAACCCCCCAGACCCACATCCCCTGCCCCATAACCCCCCCAGCCCCACATCCCCACCCCATAACCCCCTCATCCCCACATCCCCACCCCATAACCCACATCCCCCCCATAACCCACATCCCACCCCCATAACCCCCAGCCCCACATCCCCTGCCCCATAACCCCCCCAGCCCCACATCCCCTGCCCCATAAACCCCCCAGTCTCACATCCCCACCCCATAACCCCCCCAGCCCCACATCCCCACCCCATAACCCCCTCATCCCCACATCCCCACCCCATAACCCACATCCCCCCCATAACCCACATCCCCTGCCCCATAACCCCCCAGCCCCACATCCCCTGCCCATAACACCCCCAGCCCCACATCCCCTGCCCCATAAACCCCCCAGTCTCACATCCCCACCCCATAACCCCCTCATCCCCACATCCCCACCCCATAACCCACATCCCCTGCCCCATAACCCCCCCAGCCCCACATCCGCTGCCCCATAACCCTCCAGCCCCACATCCCCCCCAGCCCCACATCCCCTGCCCCATAACCCCCCAGCCCCACATACCCCCAGCCCCACATCCTCCCCCATAACCATTGGTTTCCCCTAGGCATCGCAATGAGTACATCGCATCCATCCTGGAGCTCAGCACGCTGGTTGCTCGGCGGCAGCACCGTCTCCTCCATTACAACTCGTGGCTCTACCGGCTCTCGGCCGACGGCCGACGCTTCGCACGCGCGTGTGCCACGGTGCACGGCTTCACCAACAACGTGGTGCAGACGCGGCGCCGAGAGCTCGACGGCCTTGGCCATAAGGAATGGATGGAAGGACGCCAGGGACGGAGAATGGACTTCATTGACCTCCTGCTGCTCACCAAGGTGGGACATGGGGGGGACTTGGGGGGTGGGGGGTTGTAGGGGTGGGTGGTTGTAGGGTAGTGACCATGGGGAGGTTGTATTGGCCTATGGGAGATCATGGGGAGCATGGAAAGGTTGGCATGGTGGAGATGGTTGGCCATAGGGTTGGGATGATGGAGGTGATTGGCCATAGGGTTGGGATGATGGAGCTGGTTGGCCATAGGTTTGGGATGGTGGAGGTTGTATTGGCCATAGGGTTGG
This sequence comes from Coturnix japonica, assembly GCF_054131305.1. NCBI lineage: Eukaryota > Metazoa > Chordata > Aves > Galliformes > Phasianidae > Coturnix > Coturnix japonica. The sequence continues at coordinate 209,580 of NW_028188984.1, forward strand.
GATGGTGGAGCTGGTTGGCCATAGGGTTGGGATTATGGAGATGGTTGGCCATAAGGTTGGGCTGATGGAGATGATTTGCCATAGAGTTGGGATGATGGAGATGATTGGCCATAGGGTTGGGGTTATGGGGATGATTGGCCATAGGGTTGGGATGATGGAGGTTGTATTGGCCATAGGGTTGGGATTATGGAGATGGTTGGCCATAGAGTTGGGATTATGGAGGTGATTGGCCATAGAGTTGGGATTATGGAGGTGATTGGCCATAGGGTTGGGATGATGGAGATGGTTGGCCATAGGGTCGAGGCTATGGGGATGGTTGGCCATAGGGTTGGGATGATGGAGGTGATTGGCCATAGGGTTGGGATTATGGAGATGGTTGGCCATAGGGTTTAGGCTATGGAGATGATTGGCCATAGGGTTGGGATGATGGAGCTGGTTGGCCATAGGGTTGAGGCTATGTAGAGCGTTGGCCCTATTGCCCCTATTCTGGTGGCTATGGGACGACCCTTGGCAGCCATATTTGAGGGGGTTGAGTGTTGGCCATGGGGAGACCCTTTGGTTGCCCCCCTTGCAGGATGACGATGGCAACGCTCTGTCTGACGAGGACATCGCAGCCGAGGCCGATACCTTCATGTTCGAGGGTGAGGAGAGGCCACCAGCTCCCACTGGGGTCCATCATGTCCCCCCTCCACTCACCCCACGCCCCATTAGGGCACGACACGACGGCCAGCGGGTTGACGTGGCTGCTCTACAACCTGGCCCACCACCCGCACTACCAGGAACGATGCCGCCAAGAGATCCACGAGCTCCTCACGGGCCGGGACGTGGAGGAGATTGAATGGTGAGAGACCCCCCGGGGTCACCCCCTACCATGTATTTTGGGGGCTGTGGTTCTACCGCCCCTTTCCCCGTAGGGAGGATCTGTCCCTCCTGCCCTTCACCACCATGTGCATCAAGGAGAGCCTCCGCCTGCACCCACCCGTCACCGCCGTGTCGCGGCGCTGCACCGAGGACGTGGCCATGCGCGATGGAAGGGTCATCCCCAAAGGTACGGCTCATGTGGGGCACGACGGCCCCAATGGCCCCATTAATTCTGGGCCATAATGAGGCCGTTTCTATCCCGATAGGGGTCATCTGCTTGATGAGCATCTACGGGACCCACCACAACCCGGATATCTGGCCTGAGCCTCAGGTAGAGCTGTAGGTCCAACATGACGTGGCCATGGGGTGGCCCTGTCACCGGGCCCACGTCACCCATGGTCTGTTTGTCATGGGATGAGGGTGGCCATGGGGTATGTTGGCTATAGGGTGGTGGTCGTGGCCAATAGGATGGTGGCAATGGGGTATGTTGGCTATAGGTTGGTGGTGTGGCCAATGGGACCATGGTGGCCATGGGGTGTGTTGGCTATTGGATGGTGGTGGTGACCATGGGGGATGTTGGCCATGGGATTGTGGTGGGGCCAATGGGATCGTGGTAATGGGGTATGTTGGCTATAGGGTGGTGGTGTGGCCAATGGGACCATGTTGGCCATGGGGTACGTTGACCATGGGATTGTGGTGGGGCCAATGGGATGATGGCCATGGGGTGTGTTGGCTATAGGGTGGTGGTGTGGCCAATGGGACCGTGGTGGCCATAGGGGATGTTGACCATGGGATTGTGGGGTGGACAATGGGATGGTGGCCATGGGGGATGTTGGCTATAGGGTGGTGGTAGTGACCAATGGGATGATGATGGACATGGGGACAGCTATAGGGTGGTGGTGGTGGTCAATGGGATCATGGTGACCATGGGGTGTGTTGGCTATAGGATGGTGGTGGTGGCCATGGGGTATGTTGGCTGTAGGGTGGTGGTGGTGGCCAATGGGACCATGGTGGCCATGGAGTATGTTGACCATGGGATTGTGGTGTGGCCAATGAGATGGGATGACCATAGGGTGGTGGTGGTTGCCAATGGGATGGTGGTGGCCATGGGGTATGTTGGCCATAGGGTCATGGTAGTGGCAAATGGGATGATCGTGGCCATGGGGTATGTTGACCATGGGGTTGTGGCAATGGGGTATGTTGGCTATAGGGTGGTGGTAGTGGCCAATGGGACGGTGGTGGCCATGGGGACAGCTATAGGGTGGTGGTGGTGGCCAATGGGATCATGGTGGCCAATGAGACCATGTTGGCCATGGGGTATGTTGACCATGGGGTGGTGGTAGTGGCCAATGGGATGGTAGCAACGGGGTATGTTGGCTATAGGGTGGTGGTGTGGCCAATGGGATGGTGGTGGCCATGGGGTATGTTGGCCATAGGGTCATGGTGGTGGCCAATGGGATGATGGTGGCTATGGGGTATGTTGGCTATAGGGATGTGGTGGTGGCCAATGGGACCATGGTGGCCATGGAGTATGTTGGCTATTGGATGGTGGTGGTGGCCATGGGGGATGTTGGCCATGGGATTGTGGTGTGGCCAATGGGATGGTGGCCATGGGGTATGTTGGCTATAGGGTGGTGGTAGTGGCCAATGGGACTGTGGTGGCCATGGGGGATGTTGACCATGGGATTGTGGTGGGGCCAATGGGATCATGGCAATGGGGTATGTTGGCTATAGGGATGTGGTGGTGGCCAATGGGACCATGGTGGCCATGGAGTATGTTGGCTATTGGATGGTGGTGGTGGCCATGGGGGATGTTGGCCATGGGATTGTGGTGTGGCCAATGGGATGGTGGCCATGGGGTATGTTGGCTATAGGGTGGTGGTAGTGGCCAATGGGACTGTGGTGGCCATGGGGGATGTTGACCATGGGATTGTGGTGGGGCCAATGGGATCATGGCAATGGGGTATGTTGGCTATAGGGTGGTGGTTGCCAATGGGATGGTGGTGGCCATGGGGTATGTTGGCTATAGGGTGGTGGTGTGGCCAATGGGATGGTGGTGGCCATGGGGTATGTTGGCTATAGGGTCATGGTGTGGCCAATGGGATGGTGGTGGCCATGGGGACAGCTATAGGGTGGTGGTGGTGGCCAATGAGACCATGTTGGCCATGGGGTACGTTGACCATGGGATTATGGTGGGGCCAATGGGATCATGGCCATGGGGAATGTTGGCTATAGGGTGGTGGTGTGGCCAATGGGATGGTGGTGGCCATGGGGTGGTGGTAGTGGCCAATGGGATGATGATGGACATGGGGACAGCTATAGGGTGGTGGTGGTGGCCAATGGGATCATGGTGGCCAATGAGACCATGTTGGCCATGGGGTACGTTGACCATGGGATTGTGGTGTGGCCAATGGGACCATGGTGGCTATGGGGAATGTTGACCATGGGGTGGTGGTGGCCATGGGGTGGTGGTAGTGGCCAATGGAACCATGATTCCCATCAGGACAGTTGGCCATAGGGTGGTGTGGCCAATGGGATGGTGGCCATGGGAACAACTATAGGGTGGTGGTGGTAGCCAATGGGACCATGGTGGCTATGGGGTGGTGGTGGCTATGGGGTGGTGGTGACCATGGGGTGGTGGTGACCATGGGGTGGTGGTGGCCATGGGGTGGTGGTGACCATGGGGTGGTGGTAGTGCCCAATGGACCCACCACAACCCGGATATCTGTCCTGAGCTTCAGGTAGAGCCATAGATCCGCCATGATGTGGCTATGGGACGACCCCGTTACCAGGCCCACGTAACCCACCATGACGTGGCTATGGGGCGGCCCCGTCACCAGGCCCATGTCACCCACCATGACGTGGCTATGGGGCGGCCCCATCACCAGACCCACGTCACCCACCATGACGTGGCTATGGGGCGGCCCCGTCACCAGGCCCACATCCGCCATGTTCTGTTTGTCCCCCCAGGTGTACGACCCAATGAGGTTCAGCCAGGAGAACAGCCAGGGACGGTCCCCATTGGCCTTCATTCCTTTCTCTGCTGGGCCCAGGTAGGACACGGGGGGACGCGGTGACCCCATGTGCCACCCCCAGCATCGCAAGGGGGGGGTGTCACCTTGATGCCAACATGGGGGACATAGAATTGGGCATGGCCATGGGAACAGATGGATATAGGGTCGGGGTAATGGATAATGGGGTGATGGTGGCCATGGGAACAGATGGAATAGGGTCAGGGTAGTGGACGACGGGGTGATGGTGGCCATGGGAACAGCTGGATATAGGGTCAGGGTAGTGGACGACGGGGTGATGGTGGCCATGGGGGATGTTGGCCATAGGGTTGTGGTAATGGACAATGGGGTGATGGTGGCCATGGGAACAGATGGACATAGGGTCGGGGTAAGGGACAATGGGGTGATGGTGGCCATGGGGGATGTTGGACATAGGGTCATGGTAGTGGACAATGGGGTGATGGTGGCCATAGGGGATGCTGGCCATAGGGTCATGGTAGGGGACAACGGGGTGATGGTGGCCATGGGGGATGATGGCCATAGGGTCAGGGTAATGGACAATGGGGTGATGGTGGCCATGGGAACAGATGGATATAGGGTCGGGGTAAGGGACAACGGGGTGGTGGTGGCCATGGGGGATGTTGGCCATAGGGTCAGGGTAATGGACAACGGGACCATGGTGACCATGGGGTATGTTGACCATGGGGTGGTGGTGGCCATGGGGTGGTGGTAGTGCCCAATGGGACAGCGGCAGCCATGGGAACAGCCATAGGGTGGTGGTGGTGGCCAATGGGACCATGGTGGCCAATGGGATGATGGTGGCCATGGGGCACGTTGACAATGGGATTGTGGTGGTGGCCAATGGGATGATGGTGGTTATGGGGACAGCTATGGGGTGGTGGTAGTGGCCAATGGGACCATGTTGGCCATGGGGTATGTTGGTCATAGGGTCGTGGTAGTGGCCAATGGGATGATGGTGGCCATGGGGACAGCTATAGGGTGGTGGTTGTGGCCAATAGGATGGTGGCAATGGGGTATGTTGGCTATAGGGTGGTGGTGTGGCCAATGGGACCATGTTGTTCATGGGGTACGTTGACCATGGGGTTGTGGTGGCCATGGGGTGGTGGTGGTGGCCAATGGGACCGTGTTGGCCATGGGATGTGTTGGCTATAGGGTGGTGGTGGCCATGGGATGTGTTGGCTATAGGGTGATAGTGGCCATGGGGTGGTGGTGGCGGCCAATGGGACCATGTTGGCCATGGGATGTGTTGGCTATAGGGTGGTGGTGGCCATGGAATGGGACCATGTTGGCCATGGGATGTGTTGGCTATAGGGTGGTAGTGGCCATGGGGTGGTGATGGTGGCCAATGGGACCATGGTGGCCATGGGGTATGTTGGCTATAGGGTGATAGTGGCCATGGGGTGGTGATGGTGGTCAATGGGACCATGTTGGCTATAGGGTGGTGGTGGCCATGGGGTGGTGGTGGCCATGGGGTGGTGATGGTGGCCAATGGGACCATGTTGGCCATGGGATGTGTTGGCTATAGGGTGATGGTGGCCATGGGATGGTGATGGTGGCCATGGGGTGGTGGTGGGGCCAATGGGACCGTGTTGGCCATGGGGTATGTTGGCCATGGGGTGGTGATGGTGGCCATGGGGTAGTGGTGGTGGCCAATGGGACCATGTTGGCTATAGGGTGATAGTGGCCATGGGGTGGTGGTGGGGCCAATGGGACCGTGTTGGCTATAGGGTGGTGGTGGCCATGGGGTGGTGGTGGGGCCAATGGGACCATATTGGCCATGGGATGTGTTGGCTATAGGGTGGTGATGGCCATGGGGTGGTGATGGTGGCCATGGGGTGGTGATGGTGGCCATGGGATGTGTTGGCTATAGGGTGATAATGGCCATGGGGTGGTGATGGTGGCCAATGGGACCGTGTTGGCCATGGGATGTGTTGGCTATAGGGTGGTGGTGGTCATAGGATGTGTTGGCTATAGGGTGGTGGTGGCCATGGGGTGGTGGTGGGGCCAATGGGACCGTGTTGGCCATGGGATGTGTTGGCTATAGGGTGGTGGTGGCCATGGGGTGGTGATGGTGGCCAATGGGACCATGGTGGCCATGGGGTATGTTGGCTATAGGGTGATAGTGGCCATGGGGTGGTGATGGTGGTCAATGGGATCGTGTTGACCATGGGATGTGTTGGCTATAGGGTGGTGGTGGCCATGGGGTGGTGATGGTGTCCATGGGGTGGTTGGGCCAATGGGCCCGTGTTGGCCATGGGGCAACGCAATGTCTGGTTGTTGCAGGAACTGCATCGGGCAGAGCTTCGCCATGGCCGAGATGAAGGTGGTGGCCGCGCTCACCATCGCTCGGTTCAACATCAGCCCGGAGCCAACGAGGGCCGTGAGACGCAGCACGGAGCTGATCCTGCGCGCTGAGGGCGGGATGTGGGTCCGGCTGCAGCCACTGTGAGGGAGGATGGGATGGGAGTGGAATGGGCCTGTGTAATAAATGGCGGCCATGGTGGGATGTGTCATGGCGGCCATGTTGGGGATGTGTCATGGCGGCCATGTTGGGGTGTGTCATGGCGGCCATGTTGGGATGTGTCATGGCGGCCATATTGGGATGTGTCATGGCGGCCATATTAGGATGTGTCATGGCGGCCATGTTGGGATGTGTCATGGCGGCCATGTTGGGGATGTGTCATGGTGGCCATGTTGGGATGTGTCATGGCGGCCATGTTGGGGATGTGTCATGGCGGCCATGTTGGGATGTGTCATGGCGGCCATGGTGGGATGTGTCATGGCGGCCATGTTGGGATGGTGTCATGGCGGCCATGTTGGGATGGTGTCATGGCGGCCATGTTGGGAAGTGTCATGGCAGCCATATTGGGATGTGTCATGGCGGCCATGATGGGATGTGTCATGCCGGCCATGTTGGGATGTGTCATGCCGGCCATGTTGGGATGTGTCATGGCGGCCATATTGGGATGTGTCATGGCGGCCATGATGGGATGTGTCATGCCGGCCATGTTGGGATGTGTCATGGAGGCCATGTTGGGATGTGTCATGGCAGCCATATTGGGATGTGTCATGGCGGCCATGTTGGGATGTGTCATGGCAGCCATATTGGGATGTGTCATGCCGGCCATGTTGGGATGTGTCATGGCGGCCATGGTGGGATGTATCATGGTGGACATATTGGGATGTGTCATGGCGGCCATGTTGGGATGTGTCATGGTGGCCATGTTGGGATGTGTCATGGCGGCCATGTTGGGATGTGTCATGGCAGCCATGTTGGGATGGTGTCATGGCGGCCATGTTGGGGATGTGTCATGGCGGCCATGTTGGGATGTGTCATGGTGGCCATATTGGTGTGGTGTCATGGCAGCCATGTTGGGATGTGTCATGGTGGCCATGATGGGATGTGTCATGGCGGCCATGTTGGGATGTGTCATGGCGGCCATATTGGGATGTGTCATGGCGGCCATATTGGGATGTGTCATGGCGGCCATGTTGGGATGTGTCATGGCGGCCATATTGGGATGTGTCATGGCGGCCATATTGGGATGTGTCATGGTGGCCATATTGGTATTGGTTGCGGTATCATAGCAACGAGTGGGCGGGGCCACGGTATCATAGCAACGAGTGGGCGGGGCCATGGTGTCATAGCAACGAGTGGGCGGGGCTATGGTGTCATAGCAACCAATGGGCGGGGCCACGGCATCATAGCAACCAATGGGAGGGGCCACGGTGTCACAGCAACAAGTGGGCGGGGCCACGGTATCATAGCAACCAATGGGAGTGGCCACGGTATCATAGCAACCAATGGGAGGGGCCACGGTATCATAGCAACCAATGGGAGGGGGCACGGTGTCATAGCAACGAGTGGGCGGGGCTACAGTATCATAGCAACCAATGGGAGGGGACACGGTATCATAGCAACGAGTGGGCGGGGCCACGGTATCAAAGCAACCAATGGGCGGGACCGTGGTATCATAGCAACCAGTGGGCGGGGCTATTTGTCATACTCAGCAGCGATTGGCCGAGCTGACGGCTCAATGGGCGCGTCCAAAATGGCGGCGCGGTGGCTTCCTGTCACGTGATGTCGGGAGGCCGGATGTAGCCGCGCCGAGGAGGTGTCATGGCGGCTCCGTGCGGTGAGTGCAGGCCGCGGTTGTAATGGCGGGGAGCGGGACGGAGCGGGACCTGAGCGAGTCGTTCTATGCAGAGACCGAGCGGCTGCTGAGCCGGACACCGGGTTATGGAGCCACGGAGACACCGGGGGAGGAGGAGGAGGAAGAACTGAGACGGAGATTGAAGTATTTCTTCATGAGTCCGTGCGATAAATACCGGGCGCGGGGCAGGAGGCCCGTAAAGCTCGGACTGCAAATGGCCAAGATCGTCGTGGTCACCGTGCAGGTGAACGGGGGTATGGGGGGTATGGGGGATGTATATAGGGGTATAGGGGATATAGGGGGTATAGGGGGTATAGGGGATATAGGGGGTATAGGGGATATAGGGGATATAGGGGGTATAGGGGATATAGGGGATATAGGGGGTATAGGGGATATAGGGGGTATAGGGGGTATAGGGGATATAGGGGGTATAGGGGGTATGGGGGTAAAGGGGGTATAGGGGGTATAGGGGGTATAGGGGATATAGGGGATATAGGGGGTATAGGGGGTATAGGGGATATAGGGGGTATAGGGGATATAGGGGGTATAGGGGATATAGGGGGTATAGGGGGTATGGGGGTAAAGGGGGTATAGGGGGTATAGGGGGTATAGGGGATATAGGGGATATAGGGGATATAGGGGGTATAGGGGGTATAGGGGATATAGGGGGTATAGGGGATATAGGGGGTATAGGGGATATAGGGGATATAGGGGATATAGGGGGTATAGGGGATATAGGGGATATAGGGGGTATAGGGAGTATAGGGGATATAGGGGATATAGGGGGTATAGGGGGTATAGGGGGTATAGGGGATATAGGGGGTATAGGGGATATAGGGGATATAGGGGATATAGGGGTATAGGGGATATAGGGGATGGGGTATAGGGATATAGGGGATATAGAGTATGGGATACAGGATAGGGGATATAGGGATATGGGGGATATGGGGGATATAGGGGATATAGGGGATATGGGGGTATAGGGGATATAGGGGATATGGGGGATATATATAGGGGATATAGGGGGTATAGGGGATATGGGGGTATAGGGGATATATATAGGGGTATAGGGGATATATATAGGGGTATAGGGGATATATATAGGGGTATAGGGGATGTATATAGGGGTGTAGGATATATATATAGGGGTATAGGGGATGTATATAGGGGTGTAGGGGATATATATAGGGGTATAGGGGATGTATATAGGGGTATAGGGGATGTATATAGGGGTGTAGGGGATGTATATAGGGGTATAGGGGATGTATATAGGGGTATAGGGGATATAGGGATATAGGGGATATATATAGGGGTATAGGGGATATAGGGGATATATATAGGGGTATAGGGGATATATATAGGGGTATAGGGGATATAGGGGATATATATAGGGGTATAGGGGATATGGGGGATATAGGGGTATAGGGGATGTATATAGGGGTATAGGGGATATAGGGGATGTATATAGGGGTATAAGGGATATAGGGGATATAGGGGATATATATAGGGGTGTAGGGGATATAGGGGGTATAGGGGATATAGGGGACATAGGGGATATAAGGGTATAGGGGATATGGGGGATGGGGTATAGGGGATATATATAGGGGATATAGGGGATATATATAGGGGATATGGGGGATGTAGGGGATATAGGGGTATAGAGGATGGGAATGGGATATGGGGCTGAGAGGGTTATGGGGGGATGTGGGGATGTAGGGTTGGGGGGGGTTATGGGGGGATTTGGGGCTGGTTATGGGGGATAATGTGGGGCTGGTTATGGGGGATAATGTGGGGCTGGTTATGGGGGATAATGTGGGGCTGGTTATGGGGGGGATATGGGGCTGGTTATGGGGGATAATGTGGGGCTGGGGGTTATGGGGGATGTGGGGTTGTTTATGGGGGATAATGGGCTGGTTATGGGGGATAATGTGGGGCTGGTTTATGGGGTGATGTGGGGCTGGTTATGGGGGCGGTGTGGGGCTGGGGGGAGTTATGGGGCGGTGTGGGGCTGGGGGTTATGGGGGTGATGTGGGTCTGGGGGGGTTATGGGGGCATGTGGGGCTGAGGGTGTTATGGGCTGGTGTGAGGCTGGAGGGGTTATGGGGGCGATGTGGGGCTGGGTTATGGGGCAGTGTGGGGCTGGGGGTTATGGGGGTGATGTAGGGCTGGGGGAGGTTATGGCGGCGAAGGGGTTGGGTTATGGGGGATGTGGGGCTGGTGGGGGTTATGGGGGCGATGTGGGGCTGGTGGGGGTTATGGGGGCGATGTGGGGCTGGTTATGGGGCGGTGTGGGGCTGGGGGGGTTATGGGGGGATATGGGGCTGGGGGGGTTATGGGGCGATGTGGGGATGTCGGATTGGGGGGGGTTATAGGGTTGGTGTGGGGCTGAGGGGGTTATGGGGGCGATGTGGGGCTGGGAGCAATGTGGGGCAGTGTGGGGCTGATGGGGGTTATGGGGGGGATGTGGGGCTGATGGGGGGGATGTGGGGCTGATGGGGGGGATGTGGGGCTGGGGGGGTTATGGGGCGATGTGGGGCTGGGGGGGTTATGGGGGTCAGTGTGGGGATGTTGGGCTGGGGGGGTTATGGGGCGATGTGGGGCTGGGGGTTATGGGGTGGTGTGGGGATGTGGGGCTGGGGGAGGGGGGGTTATGGGGGCATGTGGGGTTGTGGGGGGGTTATTGGGGCGGTGTGGGGCTGGGTTATGGGGGGATGTGGGGCTGGGTTATGGGGGAGGTGGGACTGGAGGGGTTTATGGGGCTGGGGGGGTTATGGGGCAATGTGGGGATGTAGGGTTGGGGGGGGGTTATGGGGGCGATGTGGGGCTGGTTATGGGACGATGTGGGGCTGGTTATGGGGGATGATGTGGGGCTGGTTATGGGGGATGATGTGGGGCTGGTTATAGGGGGGATGTGGGGCTGGTTATGGGGGATAATGTGGGGCTGGTTACGGGGGATGATGTGGGGCTGGTTACGGGGGATGATGTGGGGCTGGTTATGGGGGATGATGTGGGGCTGGTTACGGGGGATGATGTGGGGCTGGTTACGGGGGATGATGTGGGGCTGGTTATGGGGGATGATGTGGGGCTGGTTACGGGGGATGATGTGGGGCTGGTTATGGGGGATAATGTGGGGCTGGTTATGGGGGATGATGTGGGGCTGGTTATGGGGGATGATGTGGGGCTGGTTATGGGGGATGATGTGGGGCTGGTTTATGGGGGATAATGTGGGGCTGGGGGTTATGGGGGATGTGGGGCTGGTTACGGGGGATAATGTGGGGCTGGTTATGGGGGCGATGTGGGGCCGGTTATGGGGATGTGGGGCTGGTTATGGGGGATGTGGGGCTGGGGGGGGGTTATGGGAGTGATGTGGGGATGTGGGGCTGGGGGTGTTATGGGGGGAATATAGGGCTGGGGGGGGTTATGGGGACGATGTGGGGCTGGGGGTTATGGGGTGGTGTGGGGATGTGGGGCTGGGGGGGGCTGGGGGGCAGTGGGGGGGGATACAGAGGGGGTTGGGGTGGCCTTGGTTAGTGGGGGTAGTAATAAGGGGGGCAATGGGGGTGGGGACAGTGGGGAAGGGGATGGGGTTTGGGGGTGTTGGGATGTGGGGGTGCTGTGGGGCTGGGGGCCACTATGGGGTGGGCAGTGGGGTGTAGAAGGGAGCACCCAGTGAGATATGGGGCCGCTATGGGGACTCTATGGGGTGGGCAATGGGATGTAATAGGGGACACAATGAGATATGGGGCCGCTATGGGGTACAATGGGGTGTAGGAGGGGACACAATGAGATATGGGGACTCTATGGGGCAACTCCTGTCCCCACCCCTTGTTCTAACAGCAGCCTCTTAAAAGAGACCTGATCATATTATGTTGGTAATTAGTGGTAATTAGGGGGTAATTAGTGGTAATTAGGGGGGTAATTGGGGGTAATTAGGGGTAATTAGGGGGTAATTAGTGGTAATCGGGGGTAATTAGGGGGCAATTAGTAGTAATTAGGGAGTAATTGGGGGTAATTAGGTGGCAATTAGGGGTAATTAGTGGTAATTAGGGGGTAATTAAGGGGTAATCAGTGGTAATTAGGGGGCAATTAGCGGCAATTAGGGGGTAATTAGGGGTAATTAGTGGTAATCGGGGGGAAATTAGGGGGTAATTAGGGGTAATTAGGGGGTAATTAGGGGGGTAATTAGTGGTAATCGGGGGTAATTAGCGGGGTAATTAGTAGTAATTAGGGAGTAATTGGGGGTAATTAGGTGGCAATTAGGGGTAATTAGTGGTAATTAGGGGGTAATTAAGGGGTAATCAGTGGTAATTAGGGGGCAATTAGCGGCAATTAGGGGGTAATTAGGGGTAATTAGTGGTAATCGGGGGGAAATTAGGGGGTAATTAGGGGTAATTAGGTGGTAATTAGGGGTAATTAGTGGTAATTAGGGGTAATTAGTGGTAATCAGGGTGTAATTAGTGGTAATTAGGGGGTAATTAGTGGTAATCAGTGGTAATCGGGGGGTTATTAGTGGTAATCGGGGGGTAATTAGGGGGTAATTAGTGGCAAATAGGGGTAATTAGGTGGTAATTAGGTGGTAATTAGGGGTAATCAGGGGTAATCAGGGGCTAATTAGGGGGTAACTAGGGGTAATTAGTGGTAATTAGTGGTAATTAGGGGTAATTAGTGGTAATTAGTGGTAATCAGGCGTGATTAGTGGTAATTAGGGCTAATTAGTGGCCTGGGAAAAGGCTTCAGAGTGTGTGGGTTGGGAGAAATGACATTGGAGAGGTCCTGGAAGGGAAAAGAGGTGGGGTTCCATTAACCCTCAGTGTTAAGTATAGGCTTAAAGGGTCCTGGAAGGGAAAAGTGGAGTTCCATTGACCCTCAGTGTTAAACATTGGGTTAAAGGGTCCTGGAAGGGAAAAGAGGTGGAATTCCATTGACCCTCAGTGTTAAGTGTTAAAGGGTCCTGGAAGGGAAAAGTGGAGTTCCATTAACCCTCAGTGTTAGGGCTTGGGTTAAAGGGTCCTGGAAGGGAAAAGTGGAGTTCCATTAACCCTTAGTGTTAAATGTTGGGTTAAAGGGTCCTGGAAGGGAAAAGAGGTGGGGTTCCATTGACCCTCAGTGTTAAGTGTTAAAGGGTCCTAGAAGGGAAAAGTGGAGTTCCATTAACCCTCAGTGTTAATTATAGGCTTAAAGGGTCCTGGAAGGGAAAATAGGTGGGATTCCATTGACCCTCAGTGTTAAGTGTTGGGTTAAAGGGTCCTGGAAGGGAAAAGAGGTGGGGTTCCATTAACCCTCAGTGCTAAGGGTTGGGTTAAAGGGTCCTGGAAGGGAAAAGTGGAGTTCCATTAATCCTTAGTGTTAAATGTTGGGTTATGGGGTCCTGGAAGGGAAAAGAGGTGGGGTTCCATTAACCCTTAGTGTTAAGTATAGGCTTAAAGGGTCCTGGAAGGGAAAAGTGGTGTTCCATTGACCCTTAGTGTTAAGTGTTAAAGGGTCCTGGAAGGGAAAGGTGGAGTTCCATTGACCCTCAGTGTTAATTATAGGCTTAAAGGTTCCTGGAAGGGAAAAGTGGAGTTCCATTGACCCTCAGTGTTAAGCATTGGGTTAAAGGGTCCTGGAAGGGAAAACGGGGAGTTATATTAACCCTTAGTGTTAAGTATAGGGTTAAGGGGTCCTGGAAGGGAAAAGAGGTGGAGTTCCATTAACCCTCAGTGTTAAGTATAGGTTTAAGGGGTCCTGGAAGGGAAAAGAGGTGGAGTCCCATTGGCCCTCAGTGTTAAGTATAGGTTTAAGGGGTCCTGGAAGGGAAAAGTGGAGTTCCATTAACACTCAGTATTAAGTATAGGCTTAAAGGGTCCTGGAAGGGAAAAGTGGAGTTTCATTGACCCTCAGTGTTAAGGGTAGGGTTAAAGGGTCCTGGAAGGGAAAACAGGGGGAGTTCCATTAGCCCTTAGTGTTAAGTGTTAAAGGGTCCTAGAAGGGAAAGGTGGAATTCCATTAACCCTTAGTGTTAAGTATAGGCTTAAAGGGTCCTGGAAGGGAAAAGTGGAGTTCCATTAACCCTCAGTGTTAATTATAGGCTTAAAGGGTCCTAGAAGGGAAAAGTGGAGTTCCATTGACTTTAACTGTTAGTTATAGGCTTAAAGGGTCCTGGAAGGGAAAAGAGGTGGAGTCCCATTGGCCCTCAGTGTTAAGTGTTGGCTTAAAGGGTCCTGGAAGGGAAAAGAGGTGGGGTTCCATTAACCCTCAGTGCTAAGGGTTGGGTTAAAGGGTCCTGGAAGGGAAAAGTGGAGTTCCATTAATCCTTAGTGTTAAGTATAGGCTTAAAGGGTCCTGGAAGGGAAAAGAGGTGGGGTTCCATTAACCCTTCGTGTTAAGTGTTGGGTTAAAGGGTCCTAGAAGGGAAAAGTGGAGTTCCATTGACTTTAACTGTTAGTTATAGGCTTAAAGGGTCCTGGAAGGGAAAAGAGGTGGAGTCCCATTGGCCCTCAGTGTTAAGTGTTGGCTTAAAGGGTCCTGGAAGGGAAAAGAGGTGGGGTTCCATTAACCCTCAGTGCTAAGGGTTGGGTTAAAGGGTCCTGGAAGGGAAAAGTGGAGTTCCATTGACCTTAACTGTTAGTTATAGGCTTAAAGGGTCCTGGAAGGGAAAAGAGGTGGAGTTCCATTGACCCTCAGTGTTAAGTGTTAAAGGGTCCTGGAAGGGAAAAGTGGAGTTCCATTAACCCTTAGTGTTAGGGCTTGGGTTAAAGGGTCCTGGAAGGGAAAAGTGGAGTTACATTGACCCTTAGTGTTAAGTGTTAAAGGGTCCTGGAAGGGAAAGGTGGAGTTCCATTAACACTCAGTGTTAAGTTCAGGCTTAAGGGGTCCTAGAAGGGAAAAGTGGAGTTCCATTAACCCTCAGTGTTAAGTTTTGGCTTAAAGGGTCCTGGAAGGGAAAAGTGGAGTTCCATTGACCCTCAGTGTTAACTTCAGGCTTAAGGGGTCCTAGAAGGGAAAAGTGGAGTTCCATTGACCCGTAGTGTTAAACATTGGGTTAAAGGGTCCTGGAAGGGAAAACGGGGAGTTATATTAACCCTTAGTGTTAAGTATAGGGTTAAGGGGTCCTGGAAGGGAAAAGAGGTGGAGTTCCATTAACCCTCAGTGTTAAGTATAGGTTTAAAGGGTCCTGGAAGGGAAAAGTGGAGTTCCATTAACCCTCAGTGTTATACGTTGGGTTAAAGGGTCCTGGAAGGTCAAACATGTAGAGATTTCTGTCCATAGATCTGCTCCTCGTATTCCCAACCCCCTCCATTAAACCGAGTGACGGCGTTTCCCTCCCGTGTCCCCATTTTGGGTTGGAATTGCTGCGTTTTGGGTCTGTTTGCAGCGCCGCCGTTGTCCTTTGTCCCTCAGCTCATCCTGTTCGGGCTCAGCAACCAGATGGTGGTGACGTTCAAGGAGGAGAACACGGCGACCTTCAAGCACCTCTTCCTCAAGGGCTACACGGACGGCAGCGACGACGCCTACGCCGTGTACACCCAGCACGACCTCTACGAGCACGTCTTCTACGCCATAGATAAGGTGAGGTCAGTGATAAGGTGAGATGAGCGATAAGGTGAGATCAGTGATAAGGTGAGGTCAGAGATAAGGTGAGATCAGGGATAAGGTGAGATGAGCGATAAGGTGGGATCAGCACGACCTCTACGAGCACGTCTTCTACGCCATAGATAAGGTGAGGTCAGTGATAAGGTGAGATGAGCGATAAGGTGAGATCAGTGATAAGGTGAGATGAGCGATAAGGTGAGATGAGCGATAAGGTGAGATGAGCGATAAGGTGAGATGAGCGATAAGGTGAGATCAGGGATAAGGTGAGATCAGGGATAAGGTGAGATCAGGGATAAGGTGAGATGAGCGATAAGGTGAGATGAGCGATAAGGTGGGATCAAGGATAAGGTGAGATGAGCGATAAGGTGAGATCAGGGATAAGGTGAGATCAGGGATAAGGTGAGATCAGGGATAAGGTGAGATGAGCGATAAGGTGAGATCAGGGATAAGGTGGGATCAAGGATAAGGTGAGATGAGCGATAAGGTGAGATCAGGGATAAGGTGAGATCAGGGATAAGGTGAGATCAGGGATAAGGTGAGATGAGCGATAAGGTGAGATCAGGGATAAGGTGGGATCAAGGATAAGGTGAGATGAGCGATAAGGTGAGATCAGGGATAAGGTGAGATCAGGGATAAGGTGAGATCAGGGATAAGGTGAGATGAGCGATAAGGTGAGATCAGGGATAAGGTGGGATCAAGGATAAGGTGAGATGAGCGATAAGGTGAGATCAGGGATAAGGTGAGATCAGGGATAAGGTGAGATGAGCGATAAGGTGAGATCAGGGATAAGGTGGGATCAGGGATAAGGTGAGATCAGGGATAAGGTGAGATGAGCGATGAGGTGAGACGAGCGATGAAGTGAGATGAGCGATAAGGTGAGATCAGCGATTGATAAGGTGAGATGAGCGATAAGGTGAGATCAGCGATTGATAAGGTGAGATGAGCGATAAGGTGAGATGAGCGATAAGGTGAGATGAGCGATAAGGTGAGATCACTGATAAGGTGAGATGAGCGATAAGGTGAGATCAGGGATAAGGTGAGATCAGGGATAAGGTGAGATGAGCGATAAGGTGAGATCAGGGATGAGGTGAGATCAGGGATAAGGTGAGATCAGCGATAAGGTGAGATCAGCGATAAAGTGGGATCAGCGATAAGGTGAGGTCAGCGATGAGGTGAGGTCAGCGATGAGGTGAGGTCAGCGATGAGGTGAGATGAGCGATGAGGTGAGGTCAGCGATAAGGTGAGATCAGCGATGATAAGGTGAGACCAGCGATGAGGTGGGATCATCGATGAGGTGGGATCATCGATAAGGTGAGATGAGCGATAAGTTGAAATCAGTGATGAGGTGGGATCAGCGATGAGGTGAGACGAGCGATAAGGTGAGACGAGCGATAAGGTGGGATCAGCGATAAGGTGGGATCAGCGATAAGGTGGGATCAGCGATAAGGTGAGATCAGCGATTGATAAGGTGACATGAGCGATAAGGTGACATGAGCGATAAGGTGAGACGAGCGATAAGGTGAGACGAGCGATAAGGTGAAATGAGCGATAAGGTGAGATCAGAGATAACGTGAGATGAGCGATAAGGTGGGATCAGCGATTGATAAGGTGAGATCAGGGATAAGGTGAGATCAGCGATAAGGTGAGATCAGCGATAAGACCCAGCTGGGGCAAACAGCCACAGCAATGGGGGAGGACTTGCTTTAGGGCTGTGCATAGACATAAAAAAAAAGGCCCAGCTATAACATGGCGGAGCTAAGGCCCAGCTATAACATGGCGGAGCTAAGGCCCAGCTATAACATGGAGGAGCTAAGGCCCAGCTATAACATGGCGGAGCTAAGGCCCAGCTATAACATGGAGGAGCTAAGGCCCAGCTATGGGATGGCAGAGCTACGGCCCAGTTATAACATGGCGGAGCTAAGGCCCAGCTATAACATGGAGGAGCTAAGGCCCAGCTATAACATGGAGGAGCTAAGGCCCAGCTATAACATGGCGGAGCTAAGGCCCAGCTATAACATGGAGGAGCTAAGGCCCAGCTATGGGATGGCAGAGCTACGGCCCAGTTATAACATGGCGGAGCTAAGGCCCAGTTATAACATGGCGGAGCTAAGGCCCAGCTATAACATGGCGGAGCTAAGGCCCAGTTATAACATGGCGGAGCTAAGGCCCAGCTATAACATGGAGGAGAAGGTGATACGAGCACATAAAACTCCTTAAAACATCTCTTTTTTCCTTAAAACATCTAATTTCTACAGTATTTGGCCATTCCCAATGAGACCATTGGTCGCTACGCCTACGTCCGAGGGCAAAATGGCGGCAACCACTCGGCCCTGATGCTGTGCCAGCAATATTATCGCAGGGGACGCATCGACCCGGCCAACGACACCTTCAACATCGACCCCAAGGTTGTCACAGGTGGGTTGTAGGGTCGGGAGGGATGAGATCCCCGTCCTATAGATGGGCATTAGGTCCGCCATGTTGTATATGGGTCTGAGATCCGCCATGTTATATATGGGCCTGAGATCTGCCATGTATATGGGCCTGAGATCCGCCATGTTATAGCTGGGCCTTAGCTCCTCCATCCCATAGCTGGGCCTTAGCTCCTCCATGTCATAGCTGGGCCTTAGCTCCGCCATGTTATAGCTGGGCCTTAGCTCCTCCATGTCATAGCTGGGCCTTAGCTCCTCCATGTTATAGCTGGGCCTTAGCTCCGCCATGTTATAGCTGGGCCTTAGCTCCGCCATGTTATAGCTGAGCCTTAGCTCCTCCATGTTATAGCTGGGCCTTAGCTCCTCCATGTTATAGCTGGGCCTTAGCTCCACCATGTTATAGCTGGGCCTTAGCTCCTCCATGTTATAGCTGGGCCTTAGCTCCTCCATGTTATAGCTGGGCCTTAGCTCCGCCATGTTATAGCTGGGCCTTAGCTCCTCCATCTTATAGCTGGGCCTTAGCTCCTCCATGTTATAGCTGGGCCTTAGCTCCACCATGTTATAGCTGGGCCTTAGCTCCTCCATGTTATAGCTGGGCCTTAGCTCCTCCATGTTATAGCTGGGCCTTAGCTCCGCCATGTTATAGCTGGGCCTTAGCTCCGCCATGTTATAGCTGGGCCTTAGCTCCTCCATCCCATAGCTGGGCCTTAGCTCCACCATGTTATAGCTGGGCCTTAGCTCCTCCATCCCATAGCTGGGCCTTAGCTCCTCCATGTTATAGCTGGGCCTTAGCTCCTCCATGTTATAGCTGGGCCTTAGCTCCTCCATGTTATATATGGGCCGTAGCTCCTCCATGTTATAGCTGGGCCTTAGCTCCTCCATGTTATAGCTGGGCCTTAGCTCCTCCATGTTATAGCTGGGCCTTAGCTTCTCCATGTTATAACTGGGCCTTAGCTCCACCATGTTATAGCTGGGCCGTAGCTCCTCCATGTTATAGCTGGGCCTTAGCTCCGCCATGTTATAACTGGGCCTTAGCTCCACCATGTTATAGCTGGGCCGTAGCTCCTCCATGTTATAGCTGGGCCTTAACTCCTCCATGTTATAGCTGGGCCTTAGCTCCGCCATGTTATAGCTGGGCCTGAGCTCCTCCATTTTATAACTGGGCCTTAGCTCCGCCATGTTATAGCTGGGCCGTAGCTCCTCCATCCCATAGTTGGGCCTTAGCTCTCCCTTCCTAAATCTGCGTCTAAGGAGGGATTTGTGGCCACCATGGGTGGGTTTTACTTCTTGCTATGGAATCAAGGAGAACTGAGGGGTCTCTTTAGCTCTTTAGGCTTCCCTAATGGTGCTTCTCCCTCCCTACAGACTGCCTGGGAGTGGACCCCGAAGACCCCCATCCTCTCCCCCCCGAACTGGAGCGCAGCTACAAGAACTTCACCTTCAAATTCCACAAGTAATGGCTGTTGCCTTCCCTGCTGCATTCAGGTGCTGAGCACGTGCCCGACCAATGGATTTCCTCATGCTTTGAGCCTCAGGCTCCATTTACCAGCACAAAAAAACCACTTGTTTGCTTTAAAACCCTCATAAGAGAGAAACAAATCCACCCTTGGGCTGAGGGGGGATGTGAAACCACTTTGATTGCACAAGAATCAGCTGCTTTCCGGCCCTGTCTCTATTGGTTGCAGGGCTGCTCTCAAAGCTCTATTTCTACCCTGTAATATTTGTGTGTTGAGGGTTATTCCCTTGCTCTGCTTTTTGCTGTGTTTTCTTGGCCTTTCAGCACAATCAGCTCCTTGTTTCAGCTGATGTTGGTGCTGAGAGATGCAACAAGGCTCCCCACAAAGCCCGATTGAATGACACTGGGGCCCCTCCAAGGCTAGAAATGCCTTTATTATGGCTAGAAATGCACTTTTATGGCTAGAAATGCCATTTTTATGGCTAGAAATGCCTTTATTATGGCTAGAAATGCCTTTATTATGGCTAGAAATGCCTTTTTTATGACTAGAAATGCACTTTTATGGCTAGAAATGCCTTTTTTATGGCTAGAAATGCCTTTTTTATGGCTAGAAATGCCTTTTTTATGGCTAGAAATGCACTATTATGGCTAGAAATGCCTTTCTTATGGCTAGAAATGCCTTTCTTATGGCTAGAAATGCCTTTCTTATGGCTAGAAATGCCTTTTCTTATGGCTAGAAATGCCTTTTTTATGCCTAGAAATGCTTTTCTTATGGCTAGAAATGCACTTTATGGCTAGAAATGCCTTTTTTATGCCTAGAAATGCCTTTTTTATGGCTATAAATGCCTTTTCTTATGGCTAGAAATGCCTTCTTTATGGCTAGAAATGCCATTTTTATGGCTAGAAATGCCATTTTTATGGCTAGAAATGCCATTTTTATGGCTAGAAATGCCTTTTTTATGGCTATGCACAGCCCTAAAACAAGTCTACCCCCATTGCTGTGGCTATTTGACCCAGTGCTGCGTTATGGCCATTGGTTCAGGTCTGTATTACACACTGGATTTGCCCTAAGATGGATCTTAATGACTGTCTCCATCCCACAGGCTCATCAACGTCACCATCCAGTTCAAGCTGAAAGCCATCAACATCCAGACCATCATCAACAACGAGATCCCGGACTGTTACACCTTCACCATCACTGTGAGTGCTGGGATGGCACCGGGTGGTGATATATCCCCTATAATGGTGATATATCCCTTATAATGGTGATATATATCCCTTATAATGGTGATATATTCCCTATAATGGTGATATATCCCTTATAATGGTGATATATCCCCTACAATGGTGATATATCCCCTATAATGGCGATATATCCCTTATAATGGCGATATATCCCCTATAATGGCGATATATCTCCTATAATGGCGATATATCTCCTATAATGGCGATATATCCCCTATAATGGTGAAATATCCCTTATAATGGTGATATATCCCCTATAATGGTGATATATCCCTTATAATGGTGATATATCCCCTATAAATGGTGATATATCCCCTATAAATGGTGATATATCCCCTATAATGGTGATATATATCCCTTATAATGGTGATCTATCCCCTATAATGGTGATCTATCCCCTATAATGGTGATCTATCCCCTATAATGGTGATCTATCCCCTATAATGGTGATATATCCCTTATAATGGTGATATATCCCCTATAATGGTGATATATCCCCTATAAATGGTGATATATCCTTTATAATGGTGATATATCCTTTATAATGGTGATATATCCCTTATAATGGTGATATATCCCTTATAATGGTGATATATCCCCTATAATGGTGATATAGCCCCTATAATGGCAATGAGGAGCTGCTATTTAATGACAGATCCCCCTTATCTTTCCAGATCACATTTGATAACAAGGCCCACAGTGGCCGGGTGAAAATCCACCTGGACAACAGGGCTGACATCAAGGAGTGCAAAGATCACAGCGTGTATGGACGAGGTATGAGCTGGATTGATGGGCACAGAGGTGGCATCAAACCCCAAAGGGCACAATAGGGTCAATGGGGAGGTGCTGGTGCCCCTATTTAATGCCATTGTGCCCCTATTTAATGCCATTGTGCCCCTATTCAATGCCATTGTGCCCCTATTCAATGCCATTGTGCCCCTATTTAATGCCATTGTGCCCCTATTCAATGCCATTGTGCCCCTATTCAATGCCATTGTGCCCCTATTCAATGCCATTATGCCCCTATTCAATGCCATTGTGCCCCTATTTAATGCCATTGTGCCCCTATTCAATGCCATTGTGCCCCTATTTAATGCCATTGTGCCCCTATTTAATGCCATTGTGCCCCTGTTTAATGCCATTGTGTCCCTATTTAATGCCATTGTTTCCCTTGCAGGTGACAACTCCTTCCGTCTCTTCTTCGATGTCGTTGTCATCCTGGTTTGCTCCTTGTCCTTCATCCTTTGTGCCCGCTCCATCATCAGGGGGTTGATGCTGCAGCACGTGAGTGGGGCTTTAGGGGGGGGATATTAATTAAATAGGGTGATCTTATAGGTCCTATTGATTGTATGGATTGGGTTGGGTGATCCTTTAGGGCTTTTATAGCCCTAATAATGGCATGGATTGGGTTGGGTGATCCTAAAGGGCTTTTATAGCCCTAATAATTGCATGGATTGGGTTGGGTGATCTTATAGGGTCTTATCCAGCCTTTAATGATGGCATGGATTGGGTTGGTTGATCTTATAGGGTGATCTTAAAGGTCTTTTCCAGCCCTATTGATGGTATGGATTGGGTTGGATGACCCTAAAGGGCTTTTATAGCCCTAATAATTGTATGGATTGGGTTGGATGATCTTATAGGGCTTTTATAGCCTTTAATGTGGGTATGGATTGGGTTGGGTGATTTTATAGGGTCTTTTCCAGCCTTTAATGATGGCATGGATTGGGTTGGGTGATCTTATAGGCTCTTTATAACCCTATTGATTGCATGGATTGGGTTGGATGATCTTATAGGGTTTTTATAGTTTTTAATGATGGCATGCATTGGGTTGGTTGATCTTATAGGGCTCTTATAGCCCTAATAATGGCATGGATTGGGTTGGATGATCTTAATGGGCTTTTATGGCCCTAATGATGGCATGGATTGGGTTGGATGATCTTTAAGGGCTTTTATAGCCCTAATAACTACATGGATTGGGCTGGATGATCTTATAGGGTGATCTTATAGGTCTTTTCCAGCCCTATTGATTATATGGATTGGGTTGGATGACCCTAAAGAGCTTTTATAGCCCTAATAATTGCATGGATTGGGTTGGGTGATCTTATAGGGTGATCTTATAGGTCCTATTGATTGTATTGATTGGGTTGGATGATCTTAAAGGTCTTTTCCAGCCTTTAATGATGGCATGGATTGGGTTGGGTGATCTTAAAGGGCTTTTATAGCCCTAATAATTGTATGGATTGGGTTGGATGATCTTATAGGGCTTTTAT
The DNA here is from genome assembly GCF_054131305.1 of Coturnix japonica. NCBI lineage: Eukaryota > Metazoa > Chordata > Aves > Galliformes > Phasianidae > Coturnix > Coturnix japonica. The sequence continues at coordinate 232,599 of NW_028188984.1, forward strand.
AGCCTTTAATGTGGGTATGGATTGGGTTGGGTGATCTTATAGGGTCTTTATAGCCCTATTGATTGCATGGATTGGGTTGGATGATCTTATAGGGTTTTTATAGTTTTTAATGATGGCATGGATTGGGTTGGTTGATCTTATAGGGCTCTTATAGCCCTAATAATGGCATGGATTGGGTTGGGTGATCTTATAGGGCTCTTATAGCCCTAATAATGGCATGGATTGGGTTGGGTGATCTTATAGGGCTTTTCCAGCCCTATTTGATGGCATGGATTGGGTTGGATGATCTTAATGGGCTTTTATGGCCCTAATGATGGCATGGATTGGGTTGGGTGATCTTAAAGGGCTCTTATCTCCTTTAATGATGGCATGGATTGGGTTGGATGATCTTATAGGGTGATCTTATAGGTCTTTTCCAGCCCTTAGGGCTTTTATGGCCCTAATGATGGCATGGATTGGGTTGGGTGATCCTAAAGGGCTTTTATAGTCCTAATGATGGCTTGGATTGGGATGAATGATCTTATAGGGTCTTTATAGCCCTAATGATGGTATGGATTGGGTTGGGTGATCTTATAGGGTGATCTTATAGGTCCTATTGATTGTATTGATTGGGTTGGATGATCTTAAAGGGCTTTTATGGCCCTAATAATTGCATGGATTGGGTTGGGTGATCTTTAAGGGCTTTTATGGCCCTAATAATTGCATGGATTGGGTTGGGTGATCTTACAGGGTGATCTTATAGCTCCTATTGATTGTATTGATTGGGTTGGGTGATCCTAAAGGCCTTTTCCATCCTTTATAATGACACGGATCCCAAAGGACGGGCACAATTCAGCCTTGAGGACCCTGTTTTCTCCCCCCCCCCCCATTAATGCAGGAATTCAGTCAGTTCTTCCAGCGCCGTTACAAGCAGAGCGTGGCCGTGTCGGATCGGATGGAGTTCCTCAATGGTTGGTACATCCTGCTGGTCATCAGCGACGTCCTCACCGTGATGGGGACCATCATGAAGATCGGCATCGAGTCCAAGGTAAAGGGGGTTGGGGGTCATTGAGTCCAAGGTGGGGGGGCTGGGGGGCATTGAGTTCAATGTAGGAAGGATTGGGGGGCACTGAGTCCAACGTAGGGGGGTGTGGGGGGCATTGAGTCCAAGGTAGTTATGATGGGGGGCATTGAGTTCAAGGTAGGGGGGGTTGGGGGGCATTGAGTCCAAGGTTGGGGGGCATTGAGTCCAATGTGGGGGGGGGTGGGGGACACTGAGTCCAGGGTTGGGGGGCATTGAGTCCAATGTAGGAAGGATTGGGGGGCATTGAGTCCAATGTAGGGGGGGGTGGGGGGCATTGAGTCCAATGTGGGGGGGTTGGGGGCATTGAGCCAAAGCTTGGGGGGCATTGAGTCCAAGGTAAAGAGGGTTGGGGGGCATTGAGTCCAATGTAGGGGGGGTGGGGGACACTGAGTCCAGGGTTGGGGGGCATTGAGTCCAACGTGGGGGTCTTGGGGGCATTGAGTTCAATGTAGGGGGGCATTGAGTCCAAGGTAGGAAGGGTTGGGGAGCATTGAGTCCAATGTAGGAAGGATGGGGGGCATTGAGTCCAATGTAGGGGGGGTTTGGGGGGCATTGAGTCCAAGGTAGGAAGGGTTGGGGGCATTGAGTCCAATGTAGGGGGGGGTTGGGGGGCATTGAGTGCAAGGTTGGGGGGCAGTGAGTCCAATGTAGGGAGGGGTTGGGGGGCATTGAGTGCAAGGTTGGGGGGCAGTGAGTCCAATGTGGGGGGGGGGTTGGGGGGCATTGAGCCAAAGCTTGGGGGGCATTGAGTCCAAGGTAAAGAGGGTTGGGGGGCATTGAGTCCAATGTAGGGGGGGGGTGGGGGGCATTGAGTCCAAGGTGGGGGTCTTGGGGGCATTGAGTTCAATGTAGGGGGGGTTTGGGGGGCATTGAGTCCAAGGTAGGAAGGGTTGGGGGAAGGGTTGGGGGGCATTGAGTCCAATGTGGGGGGGGTGGGGGGCATTGAGTCCAATGTAGGGGGGATGAGGGCATTGAGTCCAAGGTTGGGGGGCATTGAGTCCAATGTAGGGGGGGTAGGGGGCATTGAGTCCAAGGTGGGGGTCATTGAGTCCAGTGTGGGAGGGCTGGGGTGCATTGAGTGCAAGGTGGGGGGCTGGGGGGCATTGAGTCCAAGGTGGGGGGGGTGGGGGCATTGAGTCCAATGTAGGGGGGCTGGGGGGCATTGAGCCCAAGGTTGGGGGGCATTGAGTCCAGTGTGGGGGTCTTGGGGGCATTGAGTTCAATGTAGGGGTGGTTTGAGGGGCATTGAGTCCAAGGTAGGGGGGCATTGAGTCCAATGTAGGAAGGCTTGGGGAGCATTGAGTCCACTGTGGGGGTCTTGGGGGCATTGAGTTTAATGTAGGGGGGCCTTGGGGGGGCATTGAATCCAAGGTTGGGGGGCATTGAGTCCAATGTAGGAAGGAATGGGGGCATTGAGTCCAATGTAGGAAGGAATGGGGGCATTGAGTCCAAGGTAATTGGGCTGGGGGGCATTGAGTCCAATGTAGGGGGGCATTGAGTCCAGTGTGGGGGTCTTGGGAGCATTGAGTTCAATGTAGGGGAGGTTGGGGGGCATGGAGTCCAATGTAGGGGGGATGAGGGCATTGAGTCCAAGGTTGGGGGGCATTGAGTCCAATGTAGGGGGTGGTGGGGGCATTGCGTCCAAGGTAGGGGAGGTTGGGGGGCATTGAGTCCAATGTAGGAAGGATTGGGGGGCATTGAGTCCAAGGTAGGAAGGAATGGGGGGCATTGAGTGCAAGGTAATTGGGTTGGGGGGCATGGAGTCCAATGTAGGAAGGGTTGGGGGACCTTGAGTCCAATGTAGGGGGGCTGGGGGGCATTGAGTCCAGGGTTGGGGGGCATTGAGTCCAATGTAGGGGGGGGTGGGGGGCATTGAGTCCAATGTTGGGGGGCATTGAGTCCAGTGTGGAGGGGATGGGGGGGCATTGAGTCCAATGTAGGGGGGGTGGGGGGCATTGAGTCCAAGGTTGGGGGGCATTGAGTTCAATATAGGGGGGCTGGGGGGCATTGAGTCCAAGGTAGGAAGGAATGGGGGGCATTGAGTGCAAGGTAATTGGGTTGGGGGGCATGGAGTGCAAGGTAGGGGGGCTGGGGGGCATTGAGTGCAAGGTTGGGGGTTGGGGGGCATGGAGTCCAAGGTAGGAAGGGTTGGGGGGCATTGAGTCCAATGTAGGGGGGCATTGAGTTAAATGTAGGGGGGGTTGGGGGGCATTGAGTCCAATGTAGGGGGGCATTGAGTCCAATGTAGGGGGGGTTGGGGGGCATTGAGTCCAAGGTTGGGGGTCACTGAGCCCAATGTGGGGGGGCTGTGCCCCATATCCCCCCGTGTCCCCACAGAACATCGCTGACTACGACGTGTGCAGCATCCTGCTGGGAACATCCACGCTGCTGGTCTGGGTCGGGGTCATTCGCTACCTCACCTTCTTCCAGAAGTACAATGTGAGTGGGGGGGGGGGCACATTAAGGGGGGGACAATGGAAGTGGGGCTGGGGGGGTCATTTAATGGGGGGGGGGATGATGTAAGTGGGGCTGGGGGGGTCAATTAATGGGGGGGGGGACGATGTAAGTGGGGCTGGGGGGGTCATTTAATGGGGGGGGGATGATGTAAGTGGGGCTGGGGGGTTCATTTAATGGGGGGGGGGCTATTACCCCAATGATGGGCATTAACCCCAATGATGGACATTGACCCCAATGATGGACATTAACCCCAATGATGGACATTGACCCCAATGATGGACATTAACCCCAATGATGGACATTGACCCCAATAATGGCTATTAACCCCAATGTCTTTTTACCCCCAGATCCTCATTGTCACATTAAGGGTGGCCCTTCCCAACGTCATCCGTTTCTGCTGCTGCGTCGCCGTCATATACCTGGGCTATTGCTTCTGTGGATGGATCGTGTTGGGGCCCTACCACGTCAAGGTGCTGCTCTATAGGGTATTGAGTACCCATAGTGGTGCTCTATAGGGTATTAAGGACCCATAGTGGTGCTCTATAGGGTATTAAGGCACCATAGTGGTGCTCTATAGGGTATTAAGGCACCATAGTGGTGCTCTATAGGGTATTAAGGACCCATAGTGGTGCTCTATAGGGTATTAAGGACCCATAGTGGTGCTCTGTAGGGTATTAAGGCACCATAGGGGTGCTCTATAGGGTATTAAGGACCCATAGGGGTGCTCTATAGGGTATTAAGGACCCATAGGGGTGCTCTGTAGGGTATTAAGGACCCATAGGGGTGCTCTGTAGGGTATTAAGGACCCATAGGGGTGCTCTATAGGGTATTAAGGCACCATAGTGGTGCTCTATAGGGTATTAAGGGTATTTAAAGTAACAGGAGCTGACACTGTGGCTCTGTATCCCATCCCAGTTCCGCTCCCTTTCCATGGTGTCCGAGTGTCTCTTCTCCCTCATTAACGGCGACGACATGTTCGTTACCTTCGCCGCGATGCAGCAGAGCAGTTACCTGGTCTGGCTGTTCAGCCAGATCTACCTGTACAGCTTCATCAGCCTCTTCATCTACATGGTGCTCAGCCTCTTCATTGCCCTCATCACCGGCTCCTACGAGACCATCAAGGTCAGACCACGTCCCCCCTATAGCCCCACATCCCCCCTATAGCCCCCACATCCCCCCTATAGCCCCCACATCCCCCCTATAGCCCCACATCCCCCCTATAGCCCCCACATCCCCCGTATAGACCCACATCCCCCCTATAGCCCCCACGTCCCCCCTATAGCCCCCACATCCCCCCTATAGCCCCCACATCCCCCTATAGCCCCCACATCCCCCGTATAGACCCACATCCCCCCTATAGCCCCCACGTCCCCCCTATAGCCCCACATCCCCCTATAGCCCCACATCCCCCCTATAGCCCCCACATCCCCCCTATTCCTCCACACCCCCCTATAGCCCCCACATCCCCCCTATAGCCCCCACATCCCCCCTATAGACACCACATCCCCCCTATAGCACCCCATCCCCCCTATAGCCCCCACATCCCCCCTGTTCCCCCACATCCCCCCTATAGCCCCCACATCCCCCCTATAGCCCCCACATCCCCCCCTATAGCCCCCACATCCCCCCTATAGCCCCCACGTCCCCCCTATAGCCCCCACATCCCCCCTATAGCCCCCACATCCCCCCTATAGCCCCCACATCCCCCTTATAGCCCCCACATCCCCCCTATTGCCCCCACGTCCCCCCTATTGCCCCCACGTCCCCCCTATAGCCCCACATCCCCCTATAGCCCCCACATCTCCCTTATAGACCCCACATCCTTCCATTAGCCCCCACATCCCCCCTATAGCCCCACATCTCCCCTATAGCCCCACATCTCCCCTATAGCCCCCACATCCCCCCTATAGCCCCACATCCCCCTATAGCCCCCACATCCCCCCTATAGCCCCACATCCCCCTATAGCCCCACATCCCCCCTATAGCCCCACATCCCCCTATAGCCCCCACATCCCCCCTATAGCCCCCACATCCCCCCTATAGCCCCACATCCCCCCTATTGCCCCCACATCCCCCCTATAGCCCCCACATCCCCCCTATAGCCCCCACATCCCCCCTATTCCCCCACATCCCCCCTATTCCCCCACATCCCCCCTATAGCCCCCACATCCCCCCTATAGCCCCCACATCCCCCCATAGCCCCCACATCCCCCCTATAGCCCCACATCCCCCCTATAGCCCCCACATCCCCCCTATAGCCCCACATCCCCCCTATAGCCCCACATCCCCCCTATAGCCCCCACGTCCCCCCTATAGCCCCCACGTCCCCCCTATAGCCCCCACATCCCCCCTATAGCCCCACATCCCCCCTATAGCCCCCACATCCCCCCTATAGCCCCCACATCCCCCCTATAGCCCCCACATCCCCCCTATAGCCCCACATCCCCCCTATAGCCCCCACATCCCCCCTATAGACCCACATCCCCCCTATAGCCCCCACATCGCCCTATAGCCCCCACATCCGCCCTATTCCCCCACATCCCCCCTATAGCCCCCACATCCCCCCTATAGCCCCACATCCCCCCTATAGCCCCCACATCCCCCCTATAGCCCCACATCCCCCCTATTCCCCCACGTCCCCCGTATAGCCCCACATCCCCCCTATTCCCCCACATCCCCCCTATAGCCCCCACATCCCCCCTATAGCCCCCACATCCCCCCTATAGCCCCCACATCCCCCCTATAAGCCCCCACGTCCCCCCTATAGCCCCACATCCCCCCTATATCCCCACATCCCCCTATAGCCCCACATCCCCCCTATATCCCCACATGCCTCCTATAGCCCCCACATCCCCCCTATAGCCCCACGTCCCCCCTATAGCCCCACGTCCCCCCTATAGCCCCCCACATCCCCCTTATTGACCCCACATCCCCCTATAGCCCCCACATCCCCCCTATAGCCCCCACATCCCCCCTATTCCCCCACATCCCCCCTATTCCCCCACATCCCCCCTATTCCCCCACATCCCCCCTATTCCCCCACATCCCCCCTATTCCCCCACATCCTCCCTATAGCCCCACATCCTCCCTATAGCCCCACATCCTCCCTATAGCCCCCACATCCCCCCTATTCCCCCACATCCCCCCTATAGCCCCCACATCCCCCCTATAGCCCCCACATCCCCCCTATAGCCCCCACATCCCCCCTATAGCCCCCACATCCCCCCTATAGCCCCCACATCCCCCCTATAGCCCCCACATCCCCCCTATTCCCCCACATCCCCCCTATAGCCCCACATCCCCCCTATAGCCCCCATCCCTCCCCTTCCTATAAGTGCAGCCCTATTGCTCTTATCCCCCCCTGTTTCTGCAGCACCAATGTGGGGGTGAGACCCCCGTGTCCCAGCTCCATGCTTATATTGCTGAGTGCAAAGACAGCCCCAAGTCAGGCAAGTACCGGCGTGAGAGCGGCTCCAGCTGCTCCATCTTCTGCTGCTGTGAGCGGTGAGTGGGACCCTATAACCACCCCCTATAACCACCCTAATACCCCCCTATTACCACCAATACTTCCCTATTACCACCAATACCCCCCTATTACAACCCCAATATTCCCTATTACCACCCCAATACCCCCCGATTACCACCAATACTTCCCTATTACCACCAATACCCCCCTAATACCCATCCTAATCGAACTCCTATTACCACCCCAATATCCCCCTATTACCACCCCAATACCCACCCCATAACCCTACCCAATACCCCTCTATTACCCACCCCAATACCGCCCTATTATCACCCCAATCCACCCCAATACCCCCATATTACCACCCCAATACCACCCTATAACCCACCAATACCCCCCTATTACTACCCCCAATACCCTCCTATTACCCGTCCAAATCAACCCCCCTATAACCCATCCCAATACCGCCCTATAACCCACCCCAATGTTCCCCTATTACCACCCCAACACTCCCCATTACCACCCCTGTATCCCCTATAACCCACCCCAATACCCCCCTATTATCACCCCAATCCACCCTAATACCCCCCTATTACCACCCCAATCCACCCCCAATTACCCACCCAATGCACCCCCTATTACCACTCCAATACCCCCCTATTACCACACAATACTCCCCTATTCCCCACTCCAATATCCCCATATAACCCACCAATACCCCCCTATTACCACCACAATCCTCCCCCTATTACCACCCCAATACCCCCCTA
>NW_028188984.1:240554-296492 GCF_054131305.1 Coturnix japonica
CCCCTATTACCACCCCAATACCCCCCTATAACCCACCCCAATTCCCCCTATAACCCACCCCAATATCCCCTATTCCCACCCCAATTCCCCCTATTACCACCCCAATACCCCCCTATTACCCACCCCAATTCCCCCTATTACCACCCCATTATCCCCTATTACCACCCCAATACCCCCCTATTACCACCCCAATTCCCCCTATTACCACCCCAATATCCCCTATTACCACCCCAATACCCCCCTATTACCACCCCAATATCCCCTATTACCACCCCAATTCCCCCTATTACCACCCCAATCCCCCCTATTACCACCCCAATTCCCCCTATTACCACCCCAATTCCCCCTATTACCACCCCAATACCCCCTATAACCCACCCCAATACCCCCTATTACCACCCCAATACCCCCCTATAACCCACCCCAATCCCCCCTATTACCACCCCAATCCCCCCTATAACCCACCCCAATCCCCCCTATTACCTTATAGGGCTGCATTACAGGACCCTCAATGCTGGTGAACTGAAGGATGATCCCATCCCAGGATCCAAACCTTATTATTTATTTTATCTCTGCTTTTAATGACTGGTAAGGAGCAGGAAGACATGGACACCCCCCCACCCCCCCTTTATATGGGGGGGGCCATATATGGCTGCTTGTGATGGACCCCCCCCCCTTTGTCCTATGGGGTTTCTATGCCCTGGATGGATGCTGGGCCTCTATACTGAACTACAGGGGGTTATGGGGTGGGCTCAGCCCCATTTTATTGCATTGGGGATTCACCCTGCAGCCCCTCAGCTGGATTTTAATGGGGGTTTTATGGGGGGCCCTACAACCCCATTAGGGGCTATTGAGACCCTACAACCCCATTAGGGGCTATTGAGACCCTACAACCACAATAGGGGCTATTGAGACCCTACAACCACAATAGGAGCTATTGAGACCCTACAACCCCATTAGGGGCTATTGAGACCCTACAACCCCATTAGGGGCTATTGAGACCCTACAACCCCATTAGGAGCTGTTCAGGCCCTACAACCCCATTAGGGGCTGTTCAGGCCCTACAACCCCATTAGGAGCTGGTTCAGACCCTACAACCCCATTAGGAGCTGGTTCAGACCCTACAACCCCATTAGGGGCTGTTCAGACCCTACAACCCCATTAGGGGCTGGTTCAGGCCCTACAACCCCATTAGGGGCTGTTCAGACCCTACAAGCCCATTAGGGGCTGTTCAGACCCTACAACCCCATTAGGGGCTGTTCAGACCCTACAACCCCATTAGGGGCTGGTTCAGGCCCTACAACCCCATTAGGGGCTGTTCAGACCCTACAACCCCATTAGGGGCTGTTCAGACCCTACAACCCCATTAGGGGCTGTTCAGACCCTACAACCACATTAGGGGCTGTTCAGACCGTACAACCCCATTAGGGGCTGTTCAGACCCTACAACCACATTAGGGGCTGGTTCAGACCCTACAACCCCATTAGGGGCTGTTCAGACCCTACAACCCCATTAGGGGCTGGTTCAGACCCTACAACCCCATTCAGGTTCTTTGTCATAGGACAATGAGCTGCTTTATCTTATGGGGGGGGGACACAGCAGCAGCTGTTTGTTCCAGGCGCTGCTTTGTACTGAAAATGGCTGAAATCAGCCCAAATTGAGGCTGGGATTTGATTTGGGGGGGGGTCGGGGGGGGTTCTCAAAGGCAGGATTGAGTGGGGCAATAAAAGCAGCTGAGGGGGGATGTGCTGCCATTGTGCTCTATGGGGGTCCACCCCAGTGGCTTTGGGGGGGGGGGGCATAAGGTTTGGGGGGGGCGGGGATGGGGTCTTGTTGCCTTGGGGGGGGGGCATAAGGTTTGGGGGGGGTCTCGTTGCCTTGGGGGGGGCATAAGGTTTGGGGGGGGGCATAAGGTTGGGTGGGGGATCTTGTTGCCTTGGGGGGGGGCATAAGATTGGGGGGGGGGCATAAGGTTTTGGGGGGGGGGGGGTCTTGTTGTCTTGGAGGGGGGCATAAGATTAAGGGGGGGGGTCTTGTTGCCTTGGGGGGGGCATAAGGTTTTGGGGGGGTCTCGTTGCCTTGGGGGGGCCATAAGGTTGGGGGGGGTCTTGTTGCCCTGGGGAGGGGCATAAGGTTTGGGGGGGGTCTCGTTGCCTTGGGGGGGGCGTAAGGTTTGGGGGGGGGGTCTTGTTGCCTTGGGGGGGACATAAGGTTTGGGGTGGGTCTTGTTGCCTTGGGGGGGGGCATAAGGTTTTGGGGGGGTCTTGTTGCCTTGGTGGGGGGCATAAGGTTTGGGGGGGGTCTTGTTGCCTTGGTGGGGGGCATAAGGTTTGGGGGGGGGGTCTTGTTGCCTTGGGGGGGGGCCATAAGGTTTGGGGGGGGGGTCTTGTTGTCTTGGGGGGGCATAAGTTTTGGGGGGGGGTCTCGTTGCCTTGGGGGGGGTCTCGTTGCCTTGGGAGGGGCATAAGGTTTGGGGGGGGTCTCGTTGCCTTGGGGGGGGGCATAAGGTTTGGGGGGGGGGTCCTGTTGCCTTGGGGGGGGGCATAAGGTTTGGGGGGGGGTCCTGTTGCCTTGGGGGGCCCATAAGTCTTGGGGGGGGGGTTGTTGTCGCCTTGGGGGGGCCATATGTTTTTGGGGGGGGGGGGGGTTGGGGTTGGGGTTGCTGTCACCTTGGGGGGGGGTCCATAAGCCTTTTGTGGGGGGGACCATAAGCCGGGGGGGAGGGGGTCGTTATTGCCTGGGGGGGGGTCATAAGCCTTTTGGGGGGGGCTTGTCGATTGGGTGGGGGCATAAGAAGGCTGGGGGGGGTGGGGGGTGTTGGGGTTTGTTGTTGCCTTGGGGGGGCCCATAAGCCTTGGGGGGGAGGGTCGTTATTGCCTGGGGGGGGTCATAAGCCTTTTGGGGGGGGGGGGGTTGTCGATTGGGGGGGGGGCCATAAGAAAGCTGGGGGGGGGGGGGGGGGTTGGGGTTTGTTGTTGCCTTGGGGGGGCCCATAATAAACCTCGGGGGGGGGGATACTTGTTGCCTGGGGGGGGGTCCCATAAGCCGGGGTGGGGGGGTCGTTATTGCCTGGGGGGGGTCATAAGCCTTTTGGGGGGGGGGTTGTTGTCGATTGGGGGGGCCTATAAGGTTGGGGTTTGTTGTGGCCTGGGGGGGGGGGCTGCTGTCACCGGGGGGGGCACATAATAAGCCATGGGGGGGGCGGGGGGGGGGTGACCTTTGGGGTAGGGGTCACTGGGGACATGGCGCCCTCGGGGGCGGCCATGTTGGTTCAGCTGGGGCCCCCGCCCCCCCCCAAATCCCCCCCCCAAATCCCCCCCCCTCATATTAATAACCCCCCCCCCCATATTAATAACACCCCCCCCAACCTTATGGGCCCAGCGCCGCCCTCCATTGCCACTCCCATCATGGCGCCGGGCATGGGAACATCCATTGCGGCGCGCCGTGATGACATCACAACCCGCATCCCACTGCTGAGTTTAGCACCCTCCCCCCCACCATTGACCTTCCAAAGATGGCGGCGACTCCGCCTCCACCGCACCCACTTCCGCCGACGTCATCACCGTGAGACGAGAGGGAGGTGGTTCTTAAAGGGACCATGACATCGCGGGGGTGAAGCGCGTCAAGGAGAGGGGCTGTAAGATGGGGGGGGGTTAATAACCCTATAGGGGGGGATGGGGGGGTAGTGCCCCTATAGGGGGGTTAATACCCCTATGGGGGGTCTGGGGGGGGGGATAGGGGAGGGTTATGGGGTTACAGACGTCTGCAATGGGGATATGAGGGTGGGTGGGGGGGAAAGGGAATGGAGGGGGGTCGTGTTAGATAAGGGGGGGGGTATATATGGATATAGGGGTGTATATATGGATATGGGGGGATATAAGGATATAGGGGGGTATACATGGATATGGGGGGGGATATATGGATATGGGGGGGGATATATGGATATAGGGGGGTATATATAGATATGGGGGGGTATATATGGATATAGGGGGGTATATATGGATATGGGGGGGTATATATGGATATGGGGGGATATATGGATATAGGAGGATATATATGTATATGGGGGGTATATAAGGATATGGGGGGTATATGTGGATATAGGGGGGCATATATGTATATGGGGGGTATATATGTGGATATGGGGGGTATATATATGGATATGGGGGGGTATATGTGGGTATGAGAGGGTATATATGGATATAGGGGGGGATATAAGGATATGGGGGGGTATATATGGATATAGGGGGTGTATATAAGGATATGGGGGGGTATATGTGAATATGGGGGGGTATATATATGGATATGGGGGTGGTATGTGTGGGTATGGGGGGGATATACATGGATATGGGGGGGATACTTATGGATATGGGGGGTATATATGGGTGTGGGGGGGCATGTGTGGATATGGGGGGGGTATGTATGGATATGGGGGGGATATAAGGATATAGGGGGGTATAGTGGATATGGGGGGTGTATGTGGATATAGGGGGTATATGTGGGTATGGGGGGGTATATGTGGGCATGGGGGGGTATATGTGGATATTTGGTATATATGTGGATATGGGGGGGTATATATGGATATATGGGGGGTATATAAGGATATGGGGGGATATATAGGGGGTGTATATATGGATATGGGGGGGGATATAAGGATATGGGGGGGGTACATGTGGTTATGGGAAGATATATATGGATATGGGGGGTTATATATGGATATAGGTGGGGTATATGTTGGTATGGGGGGGTATATATGGATATAGGGGGTATATATGGATATGGGGGGGTATATAAGGATATGAGGGGATATATGGGGGGGTATATATGGATATGGGGGGGATATAAGGATATGGGGGGGTATATGTGGTTATGGGGAGGTATATATGGATATGGGGGGGTATATGTGGATATAGGGGGTATATATGGATATGGGGGGTATATTTGGATATGGGGGGGTATATATGAATATAGGGGGGGTATATATGGATATAGGGGAGGTATATATGGATATGGGGGGGTATATAAGGATATGGGGGGGTATATGTGGATATGGGGGTTGATACGTGGCTATGATGAGTTATATATGGGTGGGGGGGGTATATGTAGGTATAGGGGGGTTTATGTGGATATGGGGGCGACCACTGTCCCTATTCCCTTCTATGTCCCTTCTCTGCCCCACATCCCCCCATAGATTCTCCTTTTCCCCCTTTAATTCCCCAGGTTGATGGGAGCAGCCCCACAGACGATATGGGGCAGAGCGGGTCGGAGCCACAGCAGGACACGGAGGTAGGGGACACCCCACAGGGTGACATCCATCACCCCACATCCCCAACCCTATTGCTGACCCTATTGTCCCCATAGGATGCATCCCTGATAACGACCTTATCTCAGCTCTTTGCTGAGGAGCAGCTGACGACCAGCGCGGTGAGTGAGTGCCCCTTTAAGGGCACAGAGTTGGCCCTATAACCCCAACCCTATAACCCCAACCCCAACCCTATAACTCCAACCCCAACCCTATAACCCCAACCCCAACCCTATAACTCCAACCCCAACCCTATAAGTCTAAGCTTAAACCCTAACCCTAAATCTAACCCCAACCCCAACCCTATAACTCCAACCCCAACCCTAAGCTTAAACCGTAACCCTAAATCTAACCCCAACCCTATAAGTCTAAGCTTAAACCCTAACCCTAAATCTTACCCCAATCCCAACCCTATAACTCCAACCCCAACCCTATAACTCCAACCCCAACCCTATCACTCCAACCCCAACCCTATAACTCTAAGCTTAAAGCCTAACCCTAAATCTAACCCCAACCCCAACCCTATAACTCCAACCCCAACCCTATAACTCCAATCCTAACCCTATAACTCCAACCCCAACCCTATAACTCCAACCCCAACCCTATAGCTCCAATCCCAACCCTATAACTCCAACCCCAACCCTATAACTCCAACCCCAACCCTATAACTCCAACCCCAACCCTATAGCTCCAATCCCAACCCTATAACTCCAACCCCAACCCTATAACTCCAACCCCAACCCTATAACTCCAACCCCAACCCTATAACTCCAACCCCAACCCTATAAGTCTAAGCTTAAACCCTAACCCTAAATCTTACCCCAATCCCAACCCTATCACTCCAACCCCAACCCTATAACTCCAACCCCAACCCTATAGCTCCAACCCCAACCCTATAGCTCCAACCCCAACCCTATAACTGCAACCCCAACCCTATAACTCCAACCCCAACCCTATAACCCCAATCCCAACCCTATAACTCCAATCCCAACCCTATAACTCCAACCCCAACCCTATAACCCCAACCCCAACCCTATAACTCCAACCCCAACCCTATAACTCCAACCCCAACCCTATCACTCCAACCCCAACCCTATAACTCCAACCCCAACCCTATAACTCCAACCCCAACCCTATAACTCCAACCCCAACCCTATCACTCCAACCCCAACCCTATAACTCCAACCCCAACCCTATAACTCCAACCCCAACCCTATAACCCCAACCCCAACCCTATAACCCCAACCCCAACCCTATAACTCCAATCCCAACCCTATAACCCCAACCCTATAACTCCAACCCCAACCCTATAACTCCAACCCCAACCCTATAACTCCAACCCCAACCCTATAACTCCAACCCCAACCCTATAACCCCAACCCCAACCCTATAACTCCAATCCCAACCCTATAACTCCAACCCCAACCCTATAACTCCAACCCCAACCCTATAACCCCAACCCCAACCCTATAACCCCAACCCCAACCCTATAACTCTAAGCTTAAACCCTAACCCTAAATCTAACCCCAACCCCAACCCTATAACTCCAACCCCAACCTTATAACTCCAACCCCAACCCTATAACTCCAACCCCAACCCTATAACCCCAACCCCAACCCTATAACTCTAAGCTTAAACCCTAACCCTAAATCTAACCCCAACCCCAACCCTATAACTCCAACCCCAACCTTATAACTCCAACCCCAACCCTATAACTCCAACCCCAACCCTATAGCTCCAATCCCAACCCTATAACTCCAACCCCAACCCTATAACCCCAACCCCAACCCTATAGCTCCAACCCCAACCCTATAACCCCAACCCTATAGCTCCAATCCCAACCCTATAACCCCAACCCCAACCCTATAACCCCAACCCCAACCCTATAACTCCAACCCCAACCCTATAACCCCAACCCCAACCCTATAACTCCAACCCCAACCCTATAACCCCAACCCCAACCTTATAACTCCAATCCCAACCCTATAACCCCAACCCCAACCCTATAACTCTAAGCTTATAACCTAATCCTAAATCTAACCCCAACCCCAACCCTATAACTCCAACCCCAACCCTAAGCTTAAACCGTAACCCTAAATCTAACCCCAACCCTGTAAGTCTAAGCTTAAACCCTAACCCTAAGTCTTACCCCAATCCCAACCCTATCACTCCAATCCCAACCCTATAACTCCAACCCCAACCCTATAACTCCAACCCCAACCCTATAACTGCAACCCCAACCCTATAACTCTAAGCTTAAAGCTTGACCCTAAATCTAACCCCAAACCCAACCCTATAACTCCAACCCCAACCCTATAACTACAGCTTTGGGGGGTGCTGTGCTGCTGCTAAACCCTATTGTGGGGCTCTTAATGTGTCCCCATAACCTAAAGGGGGCCAATGTCCCCCTAATATGGCAGTGCCATATAGGGCCAATGTCCCCCTAATATGGCAGTGCCATATAGGGCCAATGTCCCTCCAATATGGCAGTGCCATATAGGGCCAATGTCCCTCCAATATGGCAGTGCCATATAGGGCCAATGTCCCTCCAATATGGCAGTGCCATATAGGGCCCATGTCCCTCCATTGGGATGAAGGGCCATATAGGGCCCAATGTCCTTCCATTGGGATGAAGGGCCATATAGGGCCCATGTCCCTCCCCTATGGCAGTGCCATATAGGGCCAATGTCCCTCCAATATGGCAGGGCCATATAGGACCAATGTCCCTCCAATATGGCAGTGCCATATAGGGCCAATGTTCCTCCATTGGGTTGAAGGGCCATATAGGGCCAATGTCCCTCCATTGGGATGAAGGGCCATATAGGGCCAATGTCCCTCCCCTATGGCAGGGCCATATAGGGCCCATGTCCCTCCAATGGGTTGAAGGGCCATATAGGGCCCATGTCCCTCCATTGTGATGAAGGGCCATATAGGGCCGTATAGGGCCATATAGGGCCGTATATGGCCCCCCATTGATGCCGTTCCCCTATAGGTGCTGTGGGTGATGCTCAGCCTCAGCTTCATGGTCCTGGTGGCCGTTGGCGTCGTGCTGCTGCTGCGACGGCTGCGCATGAAGAGTGAGTGGCACCAATATGGGGGGGGATATAGGGGGCAATGGGGTGTCAGACTGAGCCTCAGCATCCCCATATGGAGGATATAGGGGATATAGGGAGATATGGGGTATATGGGGAGATATAGGGTATATGGGGAGATATAGGGTATATGGGGAGATATAGGGGATATAGGGAGATATGGGGTATATGGGGAGATATAGGGGATATAGGGGTGGAAGGTTGACATAGAGGGATGCTGTGATATCAACTTGTGCCTCTGTTTCCCCCTATGGAGGATATAGGGCATATAGAGAGATATAGGGCATATAGGGAGATATAGAGCATATAGGGAGATATAGGGCATATATGGAGATATAGGGAGATATAGGGCGTATATGGAGATATAGGGCATATAGGGAGATATAGGGTATATGAGGAGATATAGGGTATATGGGGAGATATAGGGCATATAGGGGGGAAGGTTGACATAGAGGGATGCTGTGATACCAACCTGTGCCTCAGTTTCCCCCTATAGAGGATATAGGGGATATAGGGAGATATGGGGTATATGGGGAGATATAGGATATATAGGGGGTGGAAGGTTGACATAGGGGGATACTGTGATATCAACTTGTGCCTCAGTTTCCCCCCTATGGAGGATATAGGGAGATATAGGGTATATAGGGAGATATAGGGTATATAGGGAGATATAGGGTATATAGGGAGAAATAGGGCATATAGGGGGGGGAAGGTTGACATAGAGGGATGCTGTGATATCAACCTGTGCCTCAGTTACCCCTATGGAGAATATAGGGCATATAGGGAGATATAGGGCATATAGGGAGAAGGTTGAGATAGAAGGACACAGTGATATCAACCTGAGCCTCAGTTTCCCCCTATGGGAAGGTATTGGACATATAGGGGACCTGAGCCTCATCTTCCCTCTATGGAGGATATAGGGCATATAGGGAGATAGATATAGGACATATAGGGAGATAGATATAGGGCATATGGGGAGATATAGGGCATATGGGGAGATATAGGGCATATAGGGAGATATAGGGCATATAGGGAGATATAGGGTATATAGGGAGATATAGGGCATATATGGGGGGAAGGTTGAGGAACCTGCACCTCAGTTTCCCCCTATGGGAAGATATTGGACATATAGGAGACCTGAGCCTCAGTTTTCCCCTATGTAGTGTATAGGACATATAGGGAGATATAGGGTGTATAGGGAGATATAGGGCCTATAGGGAGATATAGGGCCTATAGGGAGAAGGTTGACATAGAGGGATGCTGTGATATCAACCTGTGCCTCAGTTTCCCCCTATGGGAAGGTATTGGACATATAGGGGACCTGAGCCTCAGTTTCCCCCTATGGAGGATATAGGGCATATAGGGAGATAGATATAGGGCATATAGGGAGATACAGGGTATATGAGGAGATATAGGGCATATAGGGGGGGAAGGTTGAGGAACCTGCGCCTCAGTTTCCCCCTATGGGAGGATATAGGACATATAGGGGACCTGAGCCTCAGTTTTCCCCTATGGAGTGTATAGGACATATAGGGAGATATAGGGTGTATAGGGAGATATAGGGCCTATAGGGAGGGGAAGGTTGACATAGAGGGATACTGTGATATCAACTTGTGCCTCAGTTTCCCCCTATGGAGGATATAGGGCATATAGGGAGATATAGGGAATATAGGGAGATATGGGGTATATAGGGAGATATAGGGCATGTAGGGAGATATAGGGTATATGGGGGGAAGGTTGACTTAGAGGGACACTGTGATATCAACTTGTGCCTCAGTTTCCCCCTATGGAGGATATAGGGCATATATGGAGATATAGGGCATATATGGAGATATAGGGTATATGAGGAGATATAGGGCATATAGGGGGGGAAGGTTGAGGAACCTGCGCCTCAGTTTCCCCCTATGGGAAGATATTGGACATATAGGAGACCTGAGCCTCAGTTTTACTCTATGGAGTATATAGGGAGATATAGGGTGTATAGGGAGATATAGGGCATATAGGGAGATATAGGGCATATAAGGGGAGGAAGGTTAAGAAACCTGCACCTCAGTTTCCCCCTATGGGAAGATATTGGACCTATAGGGGACCTGAGCCTCAGTTTCCCCCTATGGAGGATATAGGGCATATAGGGAGATATAGGGTGTATAGGGAGAAGGTTGAGATAGAAGGACACAGTGATATCAACCTGAGCCTCAGTTTCCCCCTATGGGAAGATATTGGACATATAGGGGACCTGTGCCTCAGTTTCCCCCTATGGAGGATATAGGGCATATAGGGAGATAGATATAGGGCATATGGGGAGATAGATATAGGGCATATGGGGAGATATAGGGCATATGGGGAGATATGGGGCATATGGGGACATATAGGGCATATAGGGAGATATAGGGCATATAGGGAGATATAGGGCATATGGGGAGATATAGGGCATATAGGGAGATATAGGGCATATAGGGGGGGAAGGTTGAGGAACCTGAGCCTCAGTTTCCCCCTATGGGAAGATATTGGACATATAGGGGACCTGAGCCTCAGTTTCCCCCTATGGAGGATATAGGGCATATAGGGTGGCCAAGTGCACATCACATAGAGGTGACATATAGGGTGTCAATATGGGGTTGACATCATTATTTCCTCCCCACCTTGCAGAGGTTCCTGCCCAGGAGACCCCCAAATATCGCTTCCGAAAGAGGGACAAGATGCTGTTCTATGGGCGCAAGATCATGAGGAAGGTGATGCTGGGGGGGTCTCGTCCCTATTATTGGGGGGGGGGGGACACTCTTTAATGTCCCCATAGATTAACATGGGGTCTCATTGTCCCCTATCAGGTCTCCCAATCCACCTCGTCCCTGGTGGACAACACCATCTCCAGCACCTCCCGACCACGGATGAAGAAGAAGCTGAAGATGCTCAACATCGCCAAGAAGTGAAGTGTCACCCCAATATCACACCAATATTACCCCAATGTCACCCCAATATCACCCCAATGTCACCCCAGTGTCACCCCAATGTCACCCCAATATCACCCCAATATTACCCCAATATCACCCCAATATCACCCCAATATTACCCCAATATCACCCCAATGTCACCCCAATATTACCCCAATGTCACCCCAATGTCACCCCAATGTCACACAATGTCACCCCAATGTCACCCCAATATTACCCCAATATTACCCCAATGTCACCCCAATATTACCCCAATATTACCCCAATATTACCCCAATATTACCCCAATGTCACCAATGTCACCCCAATGTCACCCCATGTCACCCCAATATCACCCCAATGTCACCCCAATATCACCCCAATGTCACTCCAATGCTACCCCAGTGTCACCCCAATATCACCCCAATGTCACCCCATGTCACCCCAATATCACCCCAATGTCACCCCAATATCACCCCAATGTCACTCCAATGCTACCCCAGTGTCACCCCAATATCACCCCAATGTCACCCCAATATCATCCCAATATTACCCCAATATTACCCCAATGTCACCCCAATATTACCCCAATATTACCCCAATATCACCCCAATGTTACCCCAATATCACCCCAATATCACCCCAATGTCACCCCAATGTCCCCTCAATGTCCCCTCAATGTCACCCCAATGTCCCCCCAATGTCCCCCCAATGTCCCCCCAGTGTCACCCCAATGTCACCCCAATGTCCCCCCCATATCCCCTTATTGTCCCCCCAATGTCCCCCCAATGTTCCCCCCATATCCCCTTACTGTCCCCCCAATGTCCCCCCCATATCCCCTTATTGTCCCCCCAATGTCACCCCAATGTCCCCCCCATATCCCCTTATTGTCCCCCCAATGTCCCCCCCATATCCCCTTATTGTCACCCCAATGTCACCCCAATGTCCCCCCCATATCCCCTTATTGTCCCCCAATGCCACCCCAATGTCACCTCAATGTCCCCTCAATGTCACCCCAATGTCACCCCAATATCACCCCAATGTCCCCCCAATGTCCCCCCCATATCCCCTTATTGTCCCCCAATGTCCCCCCAATGTCCCCCCCATATCCCCTTATTGTCCCCCAATGTCACCCCAATGTTCCCCCCATATCCCCTTATTGTCCCCCCAATATCCCCCCCCATATCCCCTTATTGTCCCGCCAATGTCACCCCAATGTCCCCCCCATATCCCCTTATTGTCCCCCCAGTGTCACTCTAATATCCCCCCCATATCCCCTTATTGTCCCCCCGATGTCCCCCCCATATCCCCTTATTGTCCCCCCAATGTCACCCCAATGTCACCCCCATATCTCCTTATTGTCCCCCAATATCCCCCCCATATCCCCTTATTGTCCCCCCAATGTCACCCCGATGTCCCCCCCATATCCCCTTATTGTCCCCCCGATGTCCCCCCAGGTTCCTCCGTATCCAGAAGGAGCTGCCCACGTTGCAGTTAAAGGAGCCGCCACCTTCAGTGCTGGAAGCCGACCTGACTGAGTTCGACGTGGCCAATTCCCACCTCCCATCCGAGGTCCTTTATATGCTTAAAAACGTCCGGTGAGCCCCAAACATTCACTTTCTATCCCCAATATCCCCATCCTCAAAGCTCTGTATCACTATTGCCATAGGGTGCCATTATGGTGCCCATCAGCATCGTGTCCTTGCTGTCCCCATCCCCTGTAGGGTTTTAGGGCACTTTGAGAAGCCGCTGTTCCTGGAGCTGTGCAAGCACATGGTTTTCCAGCAGTGTCAACAGGGGGATTATGTGTTCCGACCCGGTCAGCCCGATACCAGCATCTACGTGTTACAGGATGGGAAACTGGAGCTGCTGCTCACCGAGCCGGTGAGGGGACGGGGACGGGATGGGGATGGGATGGGGATGGGGATGGGATCAGGATGGGGATGGGATGGGATCAGGATGGGGACAGGGATGGGATCAGGATGGGGATGGGATCAGGATGGAATCAGGATGGGGACATGGATGGGATCAGGATGGGGATGGGATGGGATCAGGATGGGGAAAGGGATGGGATCAGGATGGGGACAGGGATGGGATCAGGATGGGGATGGGATCAGGATGGGGACAGGGATGGGATCAGGATGGGGATGGGATCAGGATGGGGATGGGATCAGGATGGGGACATGGATGGGATCAGGATGGGGAAAGGGATGGGATCAGGATGGGGACATGGATGAGATCAGGATGGGGACATGGATGGGATCAGGATGGGGATGGGATTAGGATGGGATCAGGATGGGGATGGGATGGGATCAGGATGGGGACATGGATGGGATCAGGATGGGGATGGAATCAGGATGGGGACATGGATGGGATCAGGATGGGGATGGAATCAGGATGGGGATGGGGATGGGGATGGGATCAGGATGGGGAAAGGGGTGGGATCAGGATGGGGATCGGATCAGGATGGGGACATGGATGGGATCAGGATGGGGACAGGGATGGGATCAGGATGGGGATGGGATCAGGATGGGGATGGGATCAGGATGGGGACAGGGACGGGATGGGATTGGGATGGGGACAGGGATGGGATCAGGTTGGGGACGGGAATGGGATCAGGATGGGGATGGGGATGAGGATGGAGATGGGGATGGGATGGGGGCACCATGTAGATGGGGCAGTGAAGGATGGAGGGGTTTGTGCTGTGCAGGATGGAAAGGAGACAGTGATGAAGGAGGTTTTCCCTGGGGACAGCGTGCACAGCCTGCTCAGCATCCTCGATGTCATCACGGTACCGCAGCCACAGCTCTTCCCTGACCGGCCCAAAACTGTCCCCAGTGATTGTGGTGGTCCCCAAGAACAACTAAAACTAATGGTGGCTGTCCACAGGAATCCTAAACCTGACCATGGCCATCACCAAGGCTGTCCAAACCCAACCATGGCCATCCTCAAACCCAACCATGGCCATCCTCAAACCCAACCATGGCCATCCCCAAACCCAACCATGGCCATCCCCTAACCCAACCATGGCCATCCTCAAACCCAACCATGGCCATCC
Source organism: Coturnix japonica (assembly GCF_054131305.1). Lineage (NCBI taxonomy): Eukaryota > Metazoa > Chordata > Aves > Galliformes > Phasianidae > Coturnix > Coturnix japonica. Next base: position 254,937 of record NW_028188984.1, read on the forward strand.
TCAAACCCAACCATGGCCATCCCCAAACCCAACCATGGCCATCCCCTAACCCAACCATGGCCATCCCCTAACCCAACCATGGCCATCCCCTAACCCAACCATGGCCATCCCCAAACCCAACCATGGCCATCCCCAAACCCAACCATGGCCATCCCCAAACCCAACCATGGCCATACCTAAACCCAACCATGGCCATCCTCAAACCCAACCATGGCCATCCCTAAACCCAACCATGGCCATCCCCTAACTCAAACCGAACCACAGCCATCCCCAAACCCAAACCCAACCATGGCCATCCCCAAACCCAACCATGGCCATCCCCTAACTCAAACCGAACCACGGCCATCCCCAAAACCAAACCCAACCATGGCCATCCCCAAAGCTCTCCAAACCCAACCATGGCCATCTCCGAACACAAACCCAACCATGGCCATCCCCTAACCCAAACCCAACCATGGCCATCCCCTAACACAAACCCAACTATGGCCATACCCAAAGCCCTTGAAACTCAACCATGGCCATCCCCTAACCCAACCATGGCCATCCCCTAACTCAAACCGAACCACGGCCATCCCCATACCCTTCCAAACCCAACCATGGCCATCCCCAAACCCAACCATGCACATCCCCAAAGCCCTTGAAACCCAACCATGGCCATCCCCAAACCCAACCTTGGCCATCCCCATACCTTTCCAATTCCAACCATGACTATCTCCGAATGCAACCCCAACCACCTCCAGGCCCCTCCCAAAACGCAACCATGGCCATCCCTTAAACCAAAACCATCCACAGCCACCCCACAACCCACCCACGACAATTCCCAAACCTCACCACCCTGATCCTTTGTCCCCAGTCCCAGCCATAAATCACTATTACAAGGACAGCAATGACATATTGATGTCCATTAGGGTCACCAGCGGCCGTACCGGACGGTGTGTGCACGAGCAGCAGAGGATTCAACCGTCCTTCGTTTACCAGTTGAAGCCTTTTCAGCTGTGTTTGAGAAATACCCCGAGAGCCTCGTGCGGGTGGTGCAGGTGAGCCCGACCCTATTGGGGGCGTCATTGGGCCCTTCCAATTCCAACAATTCCAACAATTGAGCCCTTCCAATTCCAACCATGGCCATCCCCAAACCCTTTCAGACCCAACCTTGGCCATCCCCAAGTCCCTCCAAACCCAACCATGGCCATCCCCAAACCCAAACCCAACCATGGCCATCCCCAAACCCTTCCAAACCCAACCATGGCCATCCCCTGACCCAAACCCAACCACGGCCATCCCCAAACCCTTCCAAACCCAACCACGGCCATCCCCAAACCCTTTCAGACCCAACCTTGGCCATCCCCAAGTCCCTCCAAACCCAACCATGGCCATCCCCAAACCCTTCCAAACCCAACCATGGCCATCCCCTGACCCAAACCCAACCACGGCCATCCCCAAAGCTCTCCAAACCCAACCACGGCCCTCCCCAAGCCCTTCCAAACCCAACCATGACCATCCCCAAACCCTTCCAAACCCAACCACGGCCATCCCCAAACCCTTTCAAACCCAACCATGGCCATCCCAAACCCAAACCCAACCACAGCCATCCCCAAACCCTTCCAATCCCAACCATGGCCTTCTCTAAACACAACCATGGCCATCCCAAACCCAACCATGGCCATCCCCAAACCCTTTCAAACCCAACCATGGCCATCCCAAACCCAAACCCAACCATGGCCATCTCTAAACCTTTCTAAACCCAACCATAGCTGTACCCATCCCCAAACCCTTCCAAGCCCAGCCATGGCCATCCCAAACCCAAACCCAACCACGGCCATCCCCAAACCCTTCCAAACCCAACCACGGCCATCCCCAAACCCAACACGGCCATCCCCAAATGCTTTCAAACCCAGCCATGGCCATCCCCAAAGCTCTCCAAACCCAACCACGACCATCCCCAAACCCTTCCAAATCCAATGATGGCCATCTCCAAACCTTTCCAAACCCAGCCATGGCCATTCCCTAATCCAAACCCAACAATGGCCATTCCCTAACCCAAACCCAACCACGGCCATCCCCAAACCCTTCCAAACCCAACCATGACCATCTCTAAACTCTTCCAAACCCAACCACAGCCATCCCCAAACCCTTTCAAACCCAACAATGGTCATCCCAAACCCAACCATGGCCATCCCCTGACCCAAACCCAACCATAGCCATCCTCAAACCCAAACCCAACCACAGCCATCCCCAAACCCTTCCAAACCCAACCATGGCCATCCCCAAACCCTTCCAAACCCAACCATGGCCATCCCTAAACCGAAACCCAACCGTGGCCATCCCCTAACCCAAACCCAGCCATGGTCATCTCTAAACCCTTCTAAACCCAACAATAGCTGTACCCATACCCAAACCCTTCCAAACCCAACCATGGCCATCCCAAACCCAAACCCAACCATGGCCATCCCCAAACCCTTCCAAACCCAACCATGCCCATCCCAAACCCAAACCCAACCATGGCCATCTCTAAACCTTTCTAAACCCAACCATAGCTGTACCCATCCCCAAACCCTTCCAAGCCCAACCATGGCCATCCCAAACCCAAACCCAACCACGGCCATCCCCAAACCCTTTCAAACCCAACCATGGGCATCCCCAAAGCTCTCCAAACCCAACCATGGGCATCCCCAAACCCAACCATGGCCATCCCCAAACCCAAACCCAACCATGGCCATCCCCAGAGCTCTCCAAACCCAACCACGGCCATCCCCAAACCCTTCCAAACCCAACCATGGCCATCCCTAAACGCAAACCCAACCATGGCCATCCCCAAACCCTTTCAAACCCAACCATGGCCATCCCCAAAGCTCTCCAAACCCAACCATGGCCATCCCCAAACCCTTCCAAACCCAACCATGGCCATCCCTAAACCGAAACCCAACCGTGGCCATCCCCTAACCCAAACCCAGCCATGGTCATCTCTAAACCCTTCTAAACCCAACAATAGCTGTACCCATACCCAAACCCTTCCAAACCCAACCATGGCCATCCCAAACCCAAACCCAACCATGGCCATCCCCAAACTCTTCCAAACCCAACCATGGCCATCCCAAACCCAAACATAACCATGGCCATCTCCAAACCCTTTCAAACCCAACCATGGCCATCCCAAACACAAACGCAAACCCCACCATGGCCATCCCCAACCCTTCCAATCCCAACCATGGCCATCTCCAAAACCCTCCAAACCCAACCATGGCCATCCCAAACCCAAACCCAACCACGGCCATCCCCAAACCCTTCCAATCCCAACCATGGCCTTCTCTAAACCCAACCATGGCCATCCCCAAACCCAAACCCGACCATGGCCATCTCCAAACCCTTCCAATCCCAACCATGGCCATCCCAAACCCTTTCAAACCCAACGGGGTCCATCAAGGGTGACAATGACACCCCCTTCAATCCCTGCAGATCATCATGGTGCGCTTGCAGCGTGTCACCTTCCTGGCTCTACACAATTACCTGGGGCTGACCAATGAGCTTTTCAGCCACGTAAGTTGAAGGGAAGAGGGAGAGAAATAGGAACCCTCCATCATAAGGGGCAAAAGCTCCAATCTCTCCTTGTCCCTATGCAGGAGATGCAGCCGCTGCGGCTCTTCCCCCAGCCCAGCCACGCCACCCGCACCAGCCCTGTCCGCCATGGCAAACGGGGTCTTGGCGCTGCTGAGGAAGGCAGGGAGAGACCAACAGAGCTCAGTAAGGTTATGGACCCCCCCCTGGTTCTCACCCTATAGCAGGAGGGGGCTCACCACTGTCTGTCCCTGTAGATGAGCCATTGAAGGCTGGAGGGCTGGATCCCCCTGCGCCGCCGCTGCTGAGCCGCTGCATCTCAATGCCCGTGGATATCTCGGGTGGGTGGGGGCTTGGAGGAAAGGGGGGGGTCCCTTAGGTTTGGGCATCACCCACCAGGGTACCCTGTCACTGGTGAAGGTTCTGCATCCTCCATAGGGTCATACATCCTCTTATGGGGCTATGCATCCTCCATAGGCTCATACATCCCCCCATAGGGCCATGTACCCTCCATAGGGCCATACATCTCCCCATGGGACCATGCACCCTCCATAGGGCCATACATCCCCCCCATAGGGCCATGTACCCTCCATAGGGCCATACATCTCCCCATTGGGCCATGCACCCACCGTTGGATCATAGATCCCTCCAAGGGGTTGCGTATCCCTCAATGGGGCTGTCCATCCTCTATAGGGTCCTGCATCCCCTCTGTGTCATACATCCCCACATCCTCATCCTCATACATCCCTCCCCCTGCTTCTCCCTACCCCACATTTGCCCACCTCGTGCTGCTGGTGACCACCCTGTCCCCTCCCTGGTGGGTCACAGGCATCCAGAAGGGTCCACGTTCTGACTTTGACATGGCCTACGAGCGCGGCCGCATCTCAGTGTCACTGCAGGAGGACAGTACCAGCCCCTTGGCTGCCTTCTCTAGGGTAGGATTGGGCCCCCCACTAACCCTAACCCTAACACTAACCCTACCTTAACCCTAACCCTAAACCTAACCCCCTAATCCTAACCCTAAACCTAACCCCTTGGCGGCCTTCTCTAGGGTAGGATTGGGTCACCCCCTAACTCTAAACCTAACCCTACCCTAGCCCTAACCCTAACCCTAATCAGGGCTCCCCCTAACCCTACCCTAACCCTAACCCCAAACCCCCTAATCCTAACCCTAACCCTAACCCTAACCCTAACCCTAACCCTAACCCTAACCCTAACCCTAACCCTACCCTAACCATAACCTCTAACCCTAACCCTAATCCTAACCCTAAACCTAACCCCCTAAACCCCTAACCCTAACCCTACCCTAACCCTAACCCTAATCAGGGCTCCTCCTAACCCTAACCCTAACCCCTAACCCTAACCCTAATCCTAACCCCCTAAACCCCTAACCCTAACCCTACCTTAACCCTAACCCTAATCCTCCCTCCATACCCACCCCAACACCAAACAAACACCAGATCCGTCCCTTATCCCCTTCAGTCCATCTCACACGAACCCAAGGAACGCAAGTCGGTGACGGTGGAGGAGCAGCCGTCGGGTGTCTATAGGTACAGCTGCGAGGATGACTCCGCCGCGGTGGATTGTCCCTTTGAACCCTACCAAGGCCGCCAAAACAGCGCCATCTTTGAGGCCGCCAAGCAAGAGTTGGTCAAGCTGATGAAGGTGGAGGTGAGGCCCCCAATGGAGGCGGTGCAGGGATGGGGCCTTGGGGTGGTTGGGGGTCAATGGAGGTCCTGGGGCCTTGGGGTGGTTGGGGGTCAATGGGTCCTCAGGGTGGTTGGGGGTCAATAGAGGTCCTGGGGCCTTGGGGTGGTTGGGGGTCAATGGGTCCTCGGGGTGGTTGGGGGTCAATAGAGGTCCTGGGGCCTTGGGGTGGTTGGGGGTCAATGGGTCCTCGGGGTGGTTGGGGGTCAATGGAGGTCCTGGGGTGTTGTGGGCCCCATTGTCCTATGGTAGACCTCTATGGCTTTTTCATGGGCCCCATCACTTTGTGTGACCCCCTTCTTCCCCCCAGGACCCTTCTCTGCTCAACAACCGTGTCTTACTTCATCAAGCCAAAGCCGGGACCGTCATTGCCCGTCAAGGGGACCAAGTAGGTCTGGATTCTGGGGGGGATTTTTCAGTGCCTTGCTCCCCCCTACCCTATATTTCTATGGGGTGCTGCTTCTCCTGCCTCTGCCCTGTGAGTCCTGGTGATGGAGTGTTGTTCTGGCAGGACGTGAGCCTCCATTTTGTGCTATGGGGCTGCCTACACGTCTACCAGAGGATGATCGACAAGGCCGAGGATGTCTGCCTCTTCCTGACGCAGCCCGGGGAGATGGTGGGGCAGCTGGCCGTGCTGACTGGAGAGCCCCTCATCTTCACCATCAAGGCCAACCGCGACTGTACCTTCCTCAAGATCTCCAAGTCGGACTTCTATGAGTGAGTCCCAATGCCAACAAAGGGTGAATGCAACTCAGCACCTACGTTGGCACCAACATGGGGTGAACGTAACTCAACACATAAATTGGAACCAACAAAGGATGAACACAACTCAACACCTATGTTGGTACCAATGAAGGGTGAACGCAACTCAACACCTATGTTGGCACCAACATGGGGTGAACGTAACTTAACACCTACGTTGACTCAACTCAACACCTATGTTGGTACCAACAAAGGGTGAACTCAACACCTACGTTGGTACCAACAAGTGGTGAACTCAACTCAACACCGACGTTGGTACCAATAAAGGGTGAACGCAACTCAACACCGACGTTGGTACCAATAAAGGGTGAACGCAACTCAACACCTACATTGGTACCAACAAGTGGTGAACTCAACACCGACATTGGTACCAACGAAGGGTGAACGCAACTCAACACCTACGTTGGCACCAATGAAGGGTGAACACAATTTAACACCTATATTGACCGAACTCAACACCTACATTGGCACCAACGAAGGGTGAACGCAACTCAACACCTACGTTGGCACCAATGAAGGTGTTGGTGAACACAATTTAACACCTATATTGACCGAACTCAACACCTACGTGGGCACCAACGAAGGGTGAACGCAACTCAACACCTACATTGGCACCAATGAAGGGTGAATGCAACTCAACACCTACGTTGGCACCAACAAAGGGTGAACTCTACTCAACACCTACGTTGGCACCAATGAAGGGTGAACACAATTTAACACCTATATTGACCCAACTCAACACCTACGTTGGCACCAACAAAGGGTGAACACAACTCAACACCTACGTTGGCACTTACTTGGGTGGGGAGGGGGTCACCACCGTGTCCTTCAGCTGCTGTTGGTCTGTAGGATCATGAGGGAGCAACCCAGCGTGGTGCTGAGCGTCGCCCACACCGTGGTCACCCGCATGTCGCCCTTTGTGCGCCAAATGGACTTTGCCATCGATTGGATGGCGGTGGAAGCAGGCCGGGCTCTTTACAGGTGGGTGACCCACACTTTGGTGGCTCAGTGATGACCCAACCCATAGAGCTGACGTCCTCCATGATGTCCCCAGGCAGGGTGACAAGTCGGACTGCACCTACATCGCGCTCAATGGGCGGCTCCGCTCTGTCATCCAGAAGGGCAGCGGTAAAAAGGAGCTTATTGGGGAATATGGCCGCGGGGACCTGATCGGTGTGGTGAGAACCTTGTTGGGACAGGGCTGGGGTGTAACATCGTGGTGTTATATCTGATCTATGTGTGTGTTATCATCTCCAGGTTGAAGCTCTTACAAGGCAACCCCGTGCAACCACAGTGCACGCGGTCCGGGATACGGAGCTGGCCAAGCTGCCTGAAGGTACCTTGAACAACATCAAGCGTCGGTATCCTCAGGTATAAGCCAAAATCTTGCCTTGTTTTGGGGGGGAAACTGGGTTATATTGGGAGTCCCCAACTGTATCCAACTGTATTGAGATGGGTTTGTGGGATGGATCCATTCTGAACCAAACACAGAAAGGTTGAACCACGTAACCATGCTTGATGAAGCCGTGATGCCTCACCAAGCTTGAAATGATGTTGTAGAGGTTGGGGTGATGCTGTTGGCTGCAGCACAGCGGTGGTATTGAAGGGGCTGCTGTGTGAAGGTGGTAATAATATGGCTGTGATGGCAGCGGTGGACACGGGGTGGAGGTTATGATGGTTCTGCATCGTGGTGGTGGCAGCAATGACCGTGGTTTGGTGGCATCCATGGCTTGACCCTGATGAAAGCTGGAGACCTGCTATGGAGGTGATGCCTGTCCCAGGGTCTGGCATCCCAGCTAATGGCTCTGATACTCATTTATTCCATCTTGAAGAATTAAAGCAGTGATTAAGGCTGGTTGGGGGAGAAAGATCCCCAAGGATCCCCAGGGTAGTCAATGACTGCACCCAAAAACACACACAGGGTTCTCTTCTGGTCTTGGTCCGTGGTGCTGACGTGTCTCTGGCCCAGGATGTCCTGATGGTCATCCCATGGTTGTCCCACAGGTTGTCACCCGACTCATCCACCTCCTGAGCCAAAAGATCTTGGGAAACCTCCAGCAGCTCCGCGGCCCTTTTGCAGGTGGGTCCCAAAGGGGGGATGGACAACAAGGATGAAGTGTTGAGGGGAGTCCCAAAGGGAGGATGGACAACAAGGACAAGGTGTTGAGGGGGGTCCCAAAAGGAGGATGGACAACAAGGACAAGGTGTTGAGGGGGGTCCCAAAGGGAGGATGGACAAGGACAAGTTATTGAGGGGGGTCCCAAGGGGAGGATGGACAAGGACAAAGTGTTGAGGGGGGTCCCAAGGGGAGGATGGACAACAAGGATACGGTGTTGAGGGGGGTCCCAAGGGGAGGATGGACAAGGACAAGGTGTTGAGGGGGGTCCCGTAGGGAGGATGGACAACAAGGACAAGGTGTTGAGGGGGGTCCCAAAGGGAGGATGGACAAGGACAAAGTGTTGAGGGGGGTCCCAAGGGGAGGATGGACAACAAGGATGAAGTGTTGAGTGGGGTCCCAAAAGGAGGATAGACAAGGACAAGGTGTTGAGGGGGTCCCAAAGTGGGGATGGACAACAAGGACACGGTGTTGAGGGGGGTCCTAAAGGGAGGATGGACAAGGACGAGGTGTTGAGGGGGGTCCCAAGGGGAGGATGGACAACAAGGACACGGTGTTGAGGGGGCCCCTTTCTCTGAGGCATCACACTGTTGCATCTTCTCTTCTTGCAGGCTCTGGTTTGGGCATGGCCTCCAGCTCGGAGCCCACCAACCCCACCAGTAACCTCTCAACAGTGGCGGTGCTGCCGGTGTGTGACGACGTGCCCACGGCTGCCTTCACCTTGGAGCTCAAGCATGCACTGAATGCCATTGGTGAGCGCTGGCCCCAATGACCACAGCACTGTGGTGGCCCCATGAGATGCCAATGGACATGGTGGTCTTGTGGTGGCTTAGAACCACAAGGCATCATGGTGGCAACCAGGTCTTGGTGGTGGTGGTGACCAGAATCCTAATGGCTTGGTAGTGAACACATGGTAATAGTGAGGATGGCTTGGAGGTGGTGATGCTTAACATATGGAGCTGTGGTGGCCATGGGATGGCGTTGACCGTGGCCTGGTGTTGACTGGGATGGCATGGCCATAAAGCAGTGGTAGACCATGGCTTGGTGATGATGGCATGGCCATAAATCAATGGTAGACCATGGCTTGGTGGTGATGATGGCATGGCCATAAATCAATTGTAGACCATGGCTTGGTGGTGATGGCATGGCCATAAATCAATTGTAGACCATGGCTTGGTGGTGATGGCATGGCCATAAAGCAGTGGTGGACCATGGGTTTGTGGTGATGATGGCATGGCCAAAGATCAATTGTAGACCATGGCTTTGTGGTGATGATGGCATGGCCATAAATCAATTGTAGACCATGGCTTGGTGGTGATGATGGCCACCGTGTCAGGCTGTTGATTAGAGCCCCATAGTGTTGAGGTGGCCACATGGCATCTATGGTCTGGTGGTGATCACACCATATGTGGGTTGACCACGACCATACTCAGCCCATACCCCCACCTCCCCCAGGTCCCACGTTGCTCCTCACCAGCGACATCATTCGTGCCCGACTTGGCTCCTCAGCATTGGACAGGTAACCCCCATCATAAGGGGCATCACCGGTGCCCCCAGTGCCGTGCCATCTTCCTCCTCCATCCCATCAGCATCCATGAGTATCGGCTGTCGGGTTGGTTGGCCCAACAAGAAGACATCCATCGCATCGTGCTCTACCAAACCGACTGCACGCTGACGCCTTGGACCGTGCGTTGCATCCGTCAAGCAGACTGCATCCTCATCGTTGGGTTAGGGGACCAGGAGCCAGTGCTAGGAGAGGTGAGGGGGGGTGTTGAGGTGGGTACGGTAGGGGCGACTCAAGGCCAAATGGGGTGGATGTGATGTGGTAACCCAATGCTAAATGGGGTGGCCATAGTAGGAACAACCCAATGCCAAATGGCGTGGATGTGGCAGGAACAACCCAATGCCAAATGGGGTGGACATAGTAGGAACAGCCCAATGCCAAATGGGGTGGACATGGCAGGAACAACCCAATGCCAAATGGGGTGGACATGGTAGGAACAACCCAGTGCCAAATGTGTGATGGCCATAGTAGGAACAACCCAGTGCCAAATGGGATGGATGTGATGTGGCAACCCAATGCCAAATGGGGTGGCCATGGCAGGAACAACCCAATGCCAAATGGGGTGGACTTGATATGGCAACTCAATGCCAAATGGGGTGAACATGGCAGGAATAACCCAATGCCAAATGTGTGGTGACCATAGTAGGAACAACCCAGTGTCAAATGGGGTGGACACGATGTGGCAACCCAATACCAAATGGGGTGGACATGGTAAGAACAACCCAATGCCAAATGGGGTGGATGTGATATGGCAACTCAGTGTCAAATGGGGTGAACATGGCAGGAATAACCCAATGCCAAATGTGTGGTGGCCATAGTAGGAACAACCCAATGCCAAATGGGGTGGACTTGATGTGGCAACCCAATGCCAAATGGGGTGGACATGGCAGGAATAACCCAATGCCAAATGGGGTGGACATGGCAGGAACAAACCAATGCCAAATGGGGTGGACATGGTAGGAACAACCCAGTGCCAAATGGGATGGATGTGATGTGGCAACCCAATGCCAAATGGGGTGGCCATGGTAGGAACAACCCAATGCCAAATGGGGTTGACTTGATGTGGCAACCCAATGCCAAATGGGATGGATGTGATATTTCAACCCAACGCCAAATGGGGTGGACATGGTAGGAACAACCCAGTGCCAAATGGGAGGCCATGGCAGGAATTACCCAATGTTATATGGGATGGACTTGATGAGGCAACCCAATGCCGTACGGGGTGGACGCGATGCAGTCAACCCAATGCCGTACGGGGTGGACGCGATGCAGTCAACCCAATACCAAACCTCTGGTGTTGCCCACAGCTGGAGCAGATGCTGGAGAACACAGCAGTGCGTGCACTGAAGCAGTTGATCCTCCTGCATCGTGAGGACGGTCCCAGCCCATCACGCACCGTCGAGTGGCTCAACATGCGGAGCTGGTGCTCGGGACACCTGCACATCAAGTGTCCGCGACGCGTCTTCTCCCGACGCAGCCCCACCAAGCTGGTAGGTGCCACCATGATGTGTCCCCAACCCAGGGGTCCCCATGGCTCTGCTGGCATCGTCACCGGTTGTTCTCTGTCCCCATAGAGGGAGATGTATGAGAAGGTGTTTGCCAAGAGCGCCGATCGGCACAGCGACTTCTCCCGCTTGGCGCGGGTGCTCACCGGCAACACCATCGCCCTGGTGTTGGGGGGCGGCGGAGCCAGGTGGGTGCACCCTATGGGTGATCCCATGTGGGAGGATGGGTGATCCCATATGGGAGGATGGACATGGGAGATTGGGTGATCCCCTATGGGAGGATGGGTGATCCCATATGGGAGGATGGACATGGGAGATTGGATGATCCCATGTGGGAGGATGGGTGATCCCATATGGAAGGAGGGGTGATTCCGTATGGGCGAATGGGTGATCCCGTATGGGAGGATGGGTGATCCCATATAGGGTATGGATGATCCCATATGGGAGGATGGGTGATCCCGTATGGGAGGATGGACATGGGAGATTGGATGATCCCATGTGGGAGGATGGATGATCCCATATGGGAGGATGGGCAATCCTGTATGGGAGGATTGGTGATCCCGTATGAGAGGATGTGTGATCCCATATGGGAGGATGGATGATCCCATATGGGAGGATGGGTGATCCTGTATGGGGTATGGATGATCCCATGTGGGAGGATAGGTGATCCCATATTGAAGGAGGGGTCATTCCGTATGGGCGAATGGGTGATCTCGTATGGGAGGATGGGTGAGCCCATATGGGAGGATGGGTGATCCCATACAGGGTATGGATGATCCCATATGGGAGGATGGGTGATCCCGTATGGGAGGATGGACATGGGAGATTGGATGATCCCATATGGGAGGATGGGCAATCCCGTATGGGAGGATTGGTGATCCTGTATGGGAGGATGGATGATCCCATATGGGAGGATGGATGATCCCGTATGGGAGGATGGGTGATCCCATATGGGGTATGGATGATCCCATATGAGAGGATGGGTGATCCCATATGGGGTATGGATGATCCCATATGGGAGGATGGCTGATCACATATGGGGTATGGATGTTCCCATATGGGAGGATGGGTGATCCCATATGGGGTATGGATGATCCCATATGGGAGGATGGGTGATCCCATATGGGAGGATGGACATGGGAGATTGGGTGATCCCATATGGGAGGATGGGTGATCCCATATGGGAGGATGGACATGGGAGATTGGATGATTCCATGTGGGAGGATGGGTGATCCCATATGGAAGGAGGGGTCATTCCGTATGGGCGAATGGGTGATCCCATATGGGAGGATGGGTGATCCCATATGGGAGGATGGACATGGGAGGATGGGTGATCCCATATGGGAGGATGGGTGATCCCCTATGGGGTATGGATGATCCCATATGGGAGGATGGGTGATCCCATATGGGGTATGGATGATCCCATATGGGAGGATGGGTGATCCCATATGGGAGAATGGACATGGGAGATTGGGTGATCCCATATGGGAGGATGAGTGATCCCCTATGGGGTATGGATGATCCCATATGGGAGGATGGACATGGGAGATTGGGTGATCCCATATGGGAGGATGGGCGATCCCATATGGGCGGATGGACGATCCCCTATGGGAGGATGAATGATCCCATATGGGAGGATGGGTGAACCCACTTGGGTTGAGTGACCGGTGATGCTGGTGACCGCTCTTATCCCTCTTTCATTTCCTTGCCCCATCTCCTCCTCCTCCAGGGGCTGCTCCCACATTGGGGTGATCAAGGCGATGGAGGAGGCGGGGATCCCCATTGACATGGTTGGTGGCACCTCCATCGGGTCCTTCATCGGCGCGCTGTACGCCGAGGAGCGCAGCGCCGTGCGCACCAAGCAGCGGGCGCGAGAGTGGGCCAAGGTTGGTGCCATCCCCCACAGCAGCATCCGCGGTCACTCAGGGTGTTTCTAAAGCATTTCCTTCTTCTTTTTCTTCCTCCTCTTCCTCTTTTTCTTCTTCCTCTTTCGCTTCTTTTTATTTCCCCTTTCTTCTTCTGCTCTCCTTCCTTCTTCTACTCTCCTCCTTTTGCTTCTTCTCCCTCTTCCTCCTGCTCTCCTTCCTCCTCTTTATCTTCTCCTCCTTCCTCCTCCTCCACTTTTCTCCTCTTCTTCCCGTTCCTCTCCTTCTCCTCTTTCCTCATCTCCTTCTCCTTCCTTCTCCTACTCTCCTTCTTTTGCCTCTTCTTTCTTCCTCCTACTCCTCCTGCTCTCCTTCCTTCTCCTCTTTATCTTCTCCTCTTTCCTCTTCTCATCTTTCTCCTTCCTCTCCTCTTCCTCCCGTTCCTCTCCTCTTTCCTCCTCCCATTCTCCTTCCTTCTCCTACTCTCCTTTTGCTTCTCCTCCTTCTTCCTCCTGTTCTTCTTCCTCCTCCTCTTTGTCCTCTCCTCCTCCTTCCTCCTCCTTCTCCTCTTCCTCCCGTTCCTCTCCTTCTCCTTCTTCCTCCTCCTCCTTCTTCCTCTCCCCTTCCTCCCGTTCCTCTCCTCTCCTCCTCTTCCTCCCCTTCCTCATCTTCTTCCTTTCTCCTCTCCTGCCTTCTTCTAATCCTCCTTCTTCCTCCTCCTCTTCCTCCCCTTCCAGTGCATGAATTCAGTGTTCGCAACCGTCCTGGACCTCACCTACCCCATCACCTCCATGTTTTCGGGCTCAGCCTTCAACGCCAGCATTAACAAAGTCTTCCAGGACAAGCAGATCGAGGTGGGCTGTACCCCAATGTGGGGTCCCAACCTGTCTCCCCCCTCATTACACATAGTGTCACCCACCTCCTCTTATCCCCCACAGGACCTTTGGCTTCCCTACTTCAACGTCACAACTGACATCACGGCCTCAGCCATGCGGGTGCACACGGATGGTAAGAGCCCCCCCTATAGGGGATGCTCTATGACACCACCAGATCTCCTCATTGACACCCCAAAAGCCTTGTCACTGTCACCCTGATAGCGCTGGTGTCCCAGTGCTGGTGACCAGCAAATCTCAGCTCCATCCCGGAGCCATTTCCTACATCCCAGATGGGGACAAGGACAGAAGTGGGATGCGGAGCTGCAACCCACCCCAGTGTGCACATCTCTAACATCTCTGCTCACCACTAACCCCAGTAACCCTCACTCACAGCATGGGGGTGTGGGGCTGTCCTGTTGGGGGTGGGGATGGGGACGTGATGGTGAGGACAATACGGTGGTGGTGACGGAGCTGTCGTGATGGTGGTGGTGATGGGGACGTCATGATGGGGACAACAGAGTGGCGGTGGTGGGGACATGATGATGATGACCTCATGCTGATGGCGGTGATGGGGACATCATGATGGAGACATCGTGATGGGGACAACAGAGTGGCGGTGGTGGGGACATGATGATGATGAGGACCTCATGCTGATGGTGGTGGTGGGGTCCACACAGTGGCGGTGATGGGGACATGGTGATGAGGGGGCCCATGATGGTGATGGTGGTGGGGGCCGTGCGGTGGTGGTGGTGATGGGGACGATGCGGTGGCTGCCCTTCATCCTTGCCTGGTGCCAGAGCTCACCTGGGACATTGAGCCGTCCATGGGGCGAACGCGGTGGCTTGTAGGCAGCATGGCTCTCTCCCCCACCCTTCTAACACCAACTAATCCCTGCTCACCACCCCTAACCCTCCCCCAGCCAACCTATCCCTACCATGACTCTCTCCTGGTGTTGAGATCACATTTACCTGCCCACAAAGGAGCTTCGTGCCCATCCCATCCCCTCTCTCCTGGTGTTGAAATCACATCGACCTGCCCACAGAGGAGCTTTGTGCCCACCCCATCCCACCCCCCCTATGCCCATGACCATTCCTCTCCCTCTGGCAGGCAGCCTATGGCGTTACATCCGAGCCAGTGCCTCCTATACCCCCTACCTGCCTCCGCTCTGCGACCCCAAGGACAGCCACTGCCTCGTGGACGGCTGCTATGTTAACAATGTCCCAGGTCAGCATTCCCCTCTATGGGGCCTCCGGCTCCCCATTCAGAAACACTCCTTTCTTTTGTTTGTTTTATTTTATCCTCAAGAAAACAACCCCTTTCCCCCAATAAAAAACACACCCCACGACCCAAAACAAATCACACCTATCCCATTCCAGGTGGAGCTTTGCAAACGGCCCCTCTGCCACCCATGGGTGCCCGCTGGACCCCCGTGGGGTGCAGACATCCCTGGGCAAGGGCAGGGGTGAGGGGCAGCCCCCCGGGGGGCTGAGGCAGGTGCAGGGCGAGCCGTGCTCACTTGCATTTGTTCCCCGCCGGCGCAGGCTCGCTCTGGCGGTACGTGCGAGCCAGCATGACCCTATCTGGGTACCTGCCACCCCTCTGCGACCCCAAGGACGGCAACTTGCTGATGGACGGGGGTTACATCAACAACCTGCCAGGCAAGTAGCGTCCCAACGCCCTCACCGGGTCCGGTCCCGGTGGTGAGCAGTTGGGTTGGCCAACAAGGGATGGGTCTTCAATGCTCTTCAATCTACCATTGAGGCTGGATTTGGGCTATCCGGCTCAGTTTTGAGGCTGGATTTGGGCTATCCGGCTGTTTTGAGGCTGGATTTGGGCTATCCAGCTCGGTTTTGAGTTGCCTGTTGGTTTCTTCGTTGCCCTCTTGGGGCATCTTCATCCTCATTCCTGCTCAAAAGACATCCATCCATCCATCTTGCATTGGCCTTTGGTCAGCGGGTCCAGCCTCAGTGGTGGGCAGTTGGGTTGGAACCATGCAGCCATCATGTAATGGGGCCTCAATGCTCTTTGAGATAACACTGAGGCTGGATTTGGGGTGTCCCATCTAGTTTTGAGTTGCCTGTTCATGTCTTCAGTGTTGGTTGCCCTCTTGGGGCATCTTCATCCTCATTCCTGCTCAAAAGACATCCATCCATCCATCTTGCATTGGCCTTTGGTCACCGTGTCCAGACTCAGTGGTGGGCAGTTGGGTTGGAACCACGTGGCCATCATGGGATGGGGCTTCAGTGCTCTTCAATCTACCATTGAGGCTGGATTTGGGCTATCCGGCTCAGTTTTGAGGCTGGATTTGGGCTATCCGGCTGTGTTGAGGCTGGATTTGGGCTATCCGGCTCGGTTTTGAGTTGCCTGTTGGTTTCTTCATTGCCCTCTTGGGGCATCTTCATCCTCATTCCTGCACAAAAGGCATCCATCCATCCATCCATCTTGTGTTGGCTTTTGGTCACCAGGTCCAGCCTCAGTGGTGGGCAGTTGGGTTGGGGTCATATTGGCCATCACGGGATGGGGCTTCAGTGCTCTTTAAGGCAATGCTGAGTCTGGATTTGGGCTGTCCCGTCTAGTTTTGACATTCCTGTTGGTTTCTTCATTGCCTTTTTGGGTCTTGGGTCATCTTCATCCTCATTCCTGTGCCAAAGGCATCCATCCATCCATCTTGCATTGGCTTGTGGTCACCATGTCCAGCCTCAGTGGTGGGCAGTTGGGTTGGGGTCACGTTGGCCACCACGGGATAGGGCTTCAGTGCTCTTCAATCTACCATTGAGGCTGGATTTGGGCTATTCGGCTCGGTTTTGAGGCTGGATTTGGGCTATCCGGCTCAGTTTTGAGGCTGGATTTGGGCTATCCAGCTCGGTTTTGAGTTGCCTGTTGGTTTCTTCATTGCCCTCTTGTGGTATCTTCATCCTCATTCCTGCTCAAAAGACATCCATCCATCTTGCATTGGCTTTTGGTCAGCGGGTCCAGCCTCAGTGGTGGGCAGTTGGGTTGGAACCATGCAGCCATCACGTAATGGGGCTTCAATGCTCTTTGACATAACACTGAGGCTGGATTTGGGCTGTCCCATCTAGTTTTGAGTTGCCTGTTCGTGTCTTCAGTGTTGGTTGCCCTTTTGGGTCATCTTCATCCTCATTCCTGTGCCAAAGGCATCCATCCATCTTGCGTTGGCTTTTGGTCACCATGTCCAGCCCCAGTGGTGGGCAGCTGGGTTGGAACCACGTGGCCATCATGGAATGGGGCTTCAGTGCTCTTTGAGATAACACTGATGCTGGATTTGGGCTGTCCCGTCTAGTTTTGAGTTGCCTGTTGGTTTCTTCAATGTTGGTTGCCCTTTTGGGTCATCTTCATCCTCATTCCTGTGCCAAAGGCATCCATCCATCTTGCATTGGGCCTTTTTGGCCTGTTTCCATGGATACCTTCATGTTCATGGCACACACAGGGTGCATCCCTTCATCTTCCATCTTCTCTTAGCGATGCGTGTCCTCTCATCATCCTTCATGCACAAAAAACATCTCCATGTCGTGTCATGGTGTCCATGGATGCTCTCCTGCCCTTCTTCCATCCAACCTTCATCCTCCTCTCCTGATGTCATGGGCACCGTGTCCCTTCCCAGGCCATCTCCATCCTCTTCCATGTGCCAGCCAACATCCTTCATCATCTCAGTGTGTCCTTAGCACTGGGTGCCCATCTGTGTCCTTCAAGTGACCAGACACGGCCATCTATTTTCTTGGCTGTCTTCAGCATCAGATCCCCTCCATGCCATGCGTGGCATTGCCCACCACCTCATGGTGTTTTTGACACCACATTTCCTCCCCAGGACATCTCCATCCTTCATTTGCCACCTCTCTTTGTCCTATGTCATCTGCTGGGTGCCCTCCTGGGGCTCCTTTTTGCTCTTGAATGACGTTTCTTGGTGTCTTTGGCTCCAAATTCTCTTTAGGAACATCTCCATCCTTCATTTGCCACCTCCCTCTGCCCTCCTGGGTCACCTCTGTGCTCCTGAATGACATTTCTTGGTGTCTTTGGCTCCAAATGCTCTTCAGGAACATCTCCATCCTCCTTCTCATGCAAACCAGCTTCTTCCCCACCACCTCTGATGTCCTCAGCTCCCATGGGGCACCTCCATCCCTCTCCCTGTTCACCCCATCCCCATCCATGTTGGATCATCTCCCGGTGTCCTCAGCACTGGGTTCTCTCCCTGGGGTCCCTCCACATTTACAGCTTGCCTTCATCCTTCCATCAGCCCTACAAGTGCATCGCTGCTCTGCTCCCCACCAGCACCTTGTGCCCTCCAATCCAATGCCTACGGGACATCGCTTGTCCCCACCTCTCCCTGGTCCCAGCATGACTTTGCTGTCCAGCCCATGGTTGGGAATGGTCCTTTGCCCTTTTACTCCCCTTGAGGTGTCTCATAGGGGGGTTGAACAGTGGAGCTGCCGACCTATCTCCTTCCTTCCCCACCTTATAGCCGACATAGCCCGCAACATGGGCGCCAAGACGGTGATTGCCATCGACGTGGGAAGCCAAGATGAGACGGACCTGTGTAACTATGGGGACAGCTTGTCGGGCTGGTGGCTGCTCTGGAAACGCCTCAACCCATGGGCTGAGAAAGTCAAGGTGAAGGAGGAAAGGAAGGTGGGGGCACCCATGGGGTCAGCATAGGGTGCTGAGCAACCCCATGTTCCTTGCAGGTGCCGGATATGGCGGAGATCCAGTCGAGGTTGGCGTATGTATCGTGCGTGAGGCAGTTGGAGGTGGTGAAATCCAGCTCGTACTGTGAGTACATCCGTCCCCCCATCGACCGCTTCAAGACGATGGATTTTGGCAAGTTCGATGAGATCTATGTGAGTCGGGGGCTGAGGAGGAGGATGGAGGGGTGGCTTTGGGACCGTCAATGGGGCGTCCCATGTCATGGGTTGGTTGGTGGGTTCTTCAGTCAATGTTTGGGAACGTCCTGGTCATTAATGGGGGTCCTGGCCACCAATGGGGTGCCCAGCTATGAATTGAGGTGTCCTGGTCATTAATGGGGGCCCTGGCCACTAATGGGGTGCCCAGATATGAATTGAGGCGTCCTGGTCATTAATGGGGGTCCTGGCCACTAATGGGGTGCCCAGATATGAATTGAGGCATCCTAGTCGCTAATGGGGTGCCCAGATATGAATTGAGGTGTCCTGGCAACTAATGGGGTGCCCAGATATGAATTGCGGTGTCCTGGTCAATAATGGGGTGCCCAGATATGAATTGAGGTGTCCTGGTCACTAGTGGGGTGCCCAGATATGAATTGAGGTATCCTGGTCACTAGTGGGGTGCCACTAATGGGGTGCCCAGATATGAATTGAGGTGTCCTGGTCAATAATGGGGTGCCCAGATATGAATTGAGGCATCCTAGTCGCTAATGGGGTGCCCAGATATGAATTGAGGTGTCCTGGCCACTAATGGGGTGCGCAGATATGAATTGAGGTGTCCTGGTCAATAATGGGGTGCCCAGATATGAATTGAGGTGCCCTGGCCGCTTATGGGGTGCCCAGATATGAACTGAGGTGTCCTGGTCAATAATGGGGTGCCCAGATATGAATTGAGGTGTCCTGGTCAATTATGGGGTGCCCAGATATGAATTGAGGCGCCCTAATGGGGTGCCCAGATATGAATTGAGGTGTCCTGGTCACTAGTGGGGTGCTCAGATATGAATTGAGGTGTCCTGGTCAATTATGGGGTGCCCAGATATGAATTGAGGTGCCCTAATGGGGTGCCCAGATATGAATTGAGGTGCCCTGGCCGCTTATGGGGTGCCCAGATATGAATTGAGGTGTCCTGGTCGCTAGTGGGGTGCCCAGATATGAATTGAGGTGCCCTGGTCAATAATGGGGTGCCACTTATGGGGTGCCCAGATATGAATTGAGGTGTCCTGGTCAATAATGGGGTACCCAGATATGAATTGAGGTGCCCTAATGGGGTGCCCAGATATGAATTGAGGTGTCCTGGTCAATAATGGGGTGCCACTAATGGGGTGCCCAGATATGAATTGAGGTGTCCTGGTCAATTATGGGGTGCCCAGATATGAATTGCGGTGTCCTGGCCACTTGTTGAGCACCCAAGTCATTAACCCCATGTCCTGGTCATCGTGTTCCATAACCAGCAATGACTGAGGTGCCCCAACCACTATTTTTAGGGTGTTCTGGCCCATCATTTATGGTTCCCAGCTCCATTTATGGCCATTAACGAGGTGCACCAGGCTGTTATTTGGGGTGTCCTGGCCATTTTTAGTGCTCCCCAGCCCCACTTGGGTACCGTAGCCATCACCTGTGTGCTCTATCAATGTGATGACCCAACCATCATCTAGGCTTATCCAGACCATCATTTACAGCGTCCTGGCCGTCATTTAATGTACTTGGGTCAACATTCATGGTCCCCCTCCTCATCATTTAAGGTTTCCTGGCCATCGTTTGGGTGCCCTCCTCATTATTTAAGGTTTCCTGGCCATTTTTTGGGTGCCCTCCTCATCATTTAAGGTTTCCTGGCCATTTTTTGGGTGCCCTCCTCATCATTTAAGGTTTCCTGGCCATTTTTTGGGTGCCCACCTCATCATTTAAGGTTTCCTGACCATTGGTTGGGTGCCCCAGGTAAATCTGGGCTCTCTTTACCATTGGATGACATGTCATGGCCATGAATTGGGATGCCATAGTCAATCAGTTGAGTTCTTGGGCCATCCATTGAGCCATCCAACGCCATCATTGGGTATATCCAAGTCACCAACGGGCTGTGACCATTCATTCTCCCCATAGGATGTGGGTTACCAGCACGGCAAGGTGGTCTGTGACCATTCATTCTCCCCATAGGATGTGGGTTACCAGCTCATCAAGGTGGTCTGTGACCATTCATTCTCCCCATAGGATGTGGGTTACCAGCACGTCAAGGTGGTCTGTGACCATTCATTCTCCCCATAGGATGTGGGTTACCAGCACATCAAGGTGGTCTGTGACCATTCATTCTCCCCATAGGATGTGGGTTACCAGCACGGCAAGGTGGTCTTCGATGGCTGGAGTCGGGGCGACATCATTGAGAACATGGTGAAGGACCGACGCTCGGCCGACTTCTACGAGAGCAAACGCATGGACGTGAGTAGGGCGGTAATAAGGTCTATAGGCAACAAGGGGCTTCATGGGACCCCCCCCAGGGCCCCCATCCCCTTGGGGACCCGTCGTCCCCCCACCCCCTTAGGCCACCCCACTCCTCTCCATCTCATCCCTTCCTTCTTCCATTCATCCCCTCCCTTGGACAACTCTTGTCCCCCTTCCACCCCATCACGTCCCCCATCCTCACCCCATTTAGGGGTTCAGTCTCACAGACCCCCGTTCCTATTCCCCCCCTTTACACCCCAATAGGTTCTCACCTACCCCAGCGCTGGCTTCACAGACCTGGCAGAGATCATCTCCCGCATTGAACCCGCCAAACCCTACCCATCCGATGGATACGCCGACGGTGAGAACCCATCAATAGGGTCAGGTTGTGGGGCTGCATCCAGGCCCTAAAACCCTCTTATATTCCCCCAACCCCCTTCTGTTCCCCATAGAGGAGTCTGACTACCTCACTGAGTACGAGGACGAAGGGCCGGAGCTGTCGCGGGGTGAGGAGGAAACCTTCGCCCCAACGGAATGGCCCGGAACCAACGGGACAGAGGCTGTGAGTGGCCATAGAGACCCTATAAAATGGGGTGACCCCTGGTTTAGGGCTCCTGATGGGGACCCTAAACCCATGCATGGGGGTTCCCCATCCCAACGTCCCCATCTCAATGTCCCCATCCCAACGTCCCCATCCCAACATCCCCATCCCAACGACCCCAACCCGACGTCCCCATCCCAATGTCCCCATCCCATTGTCCCCATCCCAATGTCCGCATCCCAATGTCCCCATCCTTGTCCCCATCCCAATGTCACCATCCCAATGTCACCATCCCAACGTCCCCGTCCCAACATCCCCATCCTAATGTCCCCATCCCAATGTCCCCATCCCAATGTCCCCATTCTTGTCCCCATCCCAATGTCCCCATCCCAATGTCCCCATCCTTGTCCCCATCCCAATGTCCCCATCCCAACGTCCCCATCCCAGTGTCCCCATCCCAATGTCCCCATCCTTGTCCCCATCCCAACATCCCCATCCCAACGTCCCCATCCCAATAACCCCATCCCAATGTCCCCATCCCAATGTCCCCATCCTTGTCCCCATCCCAATGTCCCCATCCCAATAACCCCATCCCAATGTCCTCATCCCAATGTCCCCATCCTTGTCCCCATCCCAATGTCCCCATCCCAACATCCCCATCCCAACATCCCCATCCCAACGTCCCCATCCCAGTGTCCCCATCCTTGTCCCCATCCCAATGTCCCCATCCCAATGTCCCCATCCCAACATCCCCATCCCAACGTCCCCATCCCAACGTCCCCATCCCAACATCCCCATCCCAACGTCCCCATCCCAATGTCCCCATCCCAATGACCCCGTCCCAACATCCCCATCCCAATGTCCCCATCCCAACGTCCCCATCCCAACGTCCCCATCCTTGTCCCCATCCCAATGTCCCCATCCCAATGACCCCATCCCAACATCCCCATCCCAATGTCCCCATCCCAATGTCCCCATCCTTGTCCCCATCCCAATGTCCCCATCCCAATGACCCCATCCCAACATCCCCATCCCAACGTCCCCATCCCAACGTCCCCATCCCAACGTCCCCATCCTTGTCCCCATCCCAACGTCCCCATCCCAATGACCCCATCCCAACATCCCCATCCCAATGTCCCCATCCCAATGTCCCCATCCCAACGTCCCCATCCTTGTCCCCATCCCAATGTCCCCATCCCAACGTCCCCATCCCAACATCCCCATCCCAATAACCCCATCCCAACATCCCCATCCCAACGTCCCCATCCCAATGACCCCACCCCAATCCCCCCACCCTTCTCCCATCCCATTACCCTTATCCCAATCCCCCCACCCTTCTCCCATCCCATTACCCTTATCCCAATCCCCCCACCCTTCTCCCATCCCATTACCCTTATCCCAATCCCCCCACCCCATAACATCCCCCTCTCTCCCCCAGGATGAAGACAGGACCCTCCGGCAGCGTCTCATCTCATCTCACCCCTCCTCTCCCCCCCCATCCTGATCCTGGCAGACACTGAAGGACCCCCGTAGCCCCCCAGGCGTCGCCCCCAGCTCTACCTCCGCCCCCCATGGGCTCCCCCCAACCCCAATTATTGCTGCTTCCCCAACCAGGGCCCAGCCCCCCCCTCCCCCAGCACTGTCCCCATTGATGCCCCCAAGTTATGGGGACACAATGTGGGGTGGGGGGGGGCTTCAGGGACCCTCATTTTCCCCCCTATACTGTTGCACTGGCCCAAATCCATCCCCCCCCCCATTACCACTGGTTCCTATAGGGCCGACCCGGTTGGTGATGGGGGAGGAACCGACTGCTGTATAATATTGTTTCGTTTGGTTGTTTTTGGTTTTTAATTATATTGTTATTTAAAAATGAAGCTGGAATTGTTTGTCCAGAGGGGAAATGGGGGGGGGGGAGGGGTAACCCCACAGAGCACCCATAACCCCATAGGAAACCCATCATAACCCCATAGGAAACCCATCACCCCATAGAGCACCCATAACCCCATAGGAAACCCATAACCCCATAAGACACCCATCACCCCATAGGAAACCCATAACCCCATTGGACACCAATCACCCCATAGGACACCCATCACCCCATAGGAAACCCATCACCCCATAGGACACTCATCATAACCCCATAGGACACCCATCACCCCATAGGACACCCATCATCAACCCATAGGAAACCCATCACCCCATAGAGCACCCATAACCCCATAGGACACACATCACCCCATAGACACCCATCATAACCCCATAGGACACCCATCACCCCATAGGAAACCCATCACCCCATAGAGCACCCATAACCCCATAGGAAACCCATAACCCCATAAGACACCCATCACCCCATAGGAAACCCCATAACCCCATAGGAAACCCATCACCCCATAGAGCACCCATAACCCCATAGGAAACCCATAACCCCATTGGACACCAATCACCCCATAGGACACCCATCACCCCATAGGAAACACATCATAACCCCATAGGAAACCCATCACCCCATAGGACACTCATCACCCCATAGAACACCCATCATCAACCCATAGGAAACCCATCACCCCATAGAGCACCCATAACCCCATAGGACACACATCACCCCATAGACACCCATCATAACCCCATAGGACAACCATCACCCCATAGGAAACCCATCACCCCATAGGAAACCCATAACCCCATAAGACACCCATAACCCCATAGGAAACCCATAACCCCATAGGAAACCCATCATCAACCCATAGGAAACCCAGCACCCCATAGAGCACCCATAACCCCATAGGAAACCCATCACCCCATAGGAAACCCATAACCCCATAGGAAACCCATCATAACCCCATAGAGCACCCATAACCCCATAGGAAACCCATCACCCCATAGGAAACCCATAACCCCATAGGACACCCATCACCCCATAGGAAACCCATCACCCCATTGGACACCCATCACCCCATAGGAAACCCATCACCCCATAGGACACCCATCACCCCATAGGAAACCCATCACCCCATAGAGCACCCATAACCCCATAGGAAACCCATAACCCCATAAGACACCCATCACCCCATAGGAAACCCATAACCCCATAGGAAACCCATAACCCCATAAGACACCCATAATAACCCCATAGGAAACCCATCACCCCATAGGACACCCATCATAACCCCATAGGAAACACATCACCCCATAGGAAACCCATAATAACCCCATAGGAAACCCATAACCCCATAAGACACCCATCACCCCATAGGACACCCATCACCCCATAGGAAACCCATCATAATCCCATAGGAAACCCATCACCCCATAGAGCACCCATAACCCCATAGGAAACCCATAACCCCATAAGACACCCATCACCCCATAGGACACCCATCACCCCATAGGAAACCCATCATAATCCCATAGGAAACCCATCACCCCATAGAGCACCCATAACCCCATAGGAAACCCATAACCCCATAGAGCACCCATAACCCCATAGGAAACCCATCACCCCATAAGACACCCATAACCCCATAGGAAACCCATAACCCAATTGGACACCCATCACCCCATAGGAAACCCATCATAACCCCATAGGAAACCCGTCACCCCATAGAGCACCCATAACCCCATAGGAAACCCATAACCCCATAAGACACCCATAACCCCATAGGAAACCCATAACCCCATAAGACACCCATAACCCCATAGGAAACCCATAACCCCATAGGACACCCATCATAACCCCATAGGACACCCATCACCCCATAGGACACCCATAACCCCATTAGACACCCATCATCCCATAGGAAACCCATCACCCCATAGGAAACCCATCATCAACCCCATAGGAAACCCATCACCCTACAGGACACCCATAACCCCATAGGACACACATCACCCCATAGACACCCATCATAACCCCATAGGACACCCATCACCCCATAGGAAACCCATCATAACCCCATAGGAAACCCATCACCCCATAGAGCACCCATCACCCCATAGGAAACCCATCACCCCATAGAGCACCCATAACCCCATAGGAAACCCATAACCCCATTAGACACCCATCATCCCATAGGAAACCCATCACCCCATAGGAAACCCATAACCCCATAAGACACCCATAACCCCATAGGAAACCCATAACCCCATAGGACACCCATCACCCCATAGGAAACCCATCACCCCATAGAGCACCCATAACCCCATAGGAAACCCATCACCCCATAGAGCACCCATAACCCCATAGGAAACCCATAACCCCATTAGACACCCATCATCCCATAGGAAACCCATCACCCCATAGGACACCCATCATAACCCCATAGGAAACCCATCACCCCATAGAGCACCCATAACCCCATAGGAAACCCATAACCCCATAGGACACCCATCACCCCATAGGAAACCCATCACCCCATAGAGCACCCATAACCCCATAGGAAACCCATCACCCCATAGAGCACCCATAACCCCATAGGAAACCCATAACCCCATAGGACACCCATCACCCCATAGGAAACCCATAACCCCATAGGAAACCCATAACCCCATAAGACACCCATAACCCCATAGGAAACCCATCACCCCATAGGAAACCCATAACCCCATAAGACACCCATCACCCCATAGGAAACCCATAACCCCATAGGAAACCCATCACCCCATAGGAAACCCATCACCCCATAGAGCACCCATAACCCCATAGGAAACCCATAACCCCATAAGACACCCATCACCCCATAGGAAACCCATAACCCCATTGGACACCCATCACCCCATAGAGCACCCATAACCCCATAGGAAACCCATCACCCCATAGAGCACCCATCACCCCATAGGAAACCCATAACCCCATTGGACACCCATCACCCCATAGGAAACCCATAACCCCATAAGACACCCATAACCCCATAGGAAACCCATAACCCCATTGGACACCAATCACCCCATAGGACACCCATCACCCCATAGGAAACCCATCATAACCCCATAGGAAACACATCACCCCATAGAGCACCCATAACCCCATAGGAAACCCATAACCCCATTAGACACCCATCATCCCATAGGAAACCCATCACCCCATAGGAAACCCATAACCCCATTGGACACCAATCACCCCATAGGACACCCATAACCCCATAGGAAACCCATCACCCCATAGGAAACCCATCACCCCATAGAGCACCCATAACCCCATAGGAAACACATCACCCCATTGGACACCCATCACCCCATAGGAAACACATCATCAACCCATAGGAAACCCAGCACCCCATAGGAAACCCATAACCCCATAAGACACCCATAACCCCATAGGACACCCATCACCCCATAGGACACCCATCACCCCATAGGAAACCCATCATAATCCCATAGGAAACCCATCACCCCATAGAGCACCCATAACCCCATAGGAAACCCATAACCCCATAAGACACCCATCACCCCATAGGACACCCATCACCCCATAGGAAACCCATCATAATCCCATAGGAAACCCATCACCCCATAGAGCACCCATAACCCCATAGGAAACCCATAACCCCATAAGACACCCATCACCCCATAGGACACCCATCACCCCATAGGAAACCCATCACCCCATTGGACACCCATCACCCCATAGGAAACCCATCACCCCATAGGACACCCATCACCCCATAGGAAACCCATCACCCCATAGAGCACCCATAACCCCATAGGAAACCCATAACCCCATAAGACACCCATCACCCCATAGGAAACCCATAACCCCATAGGAAACCCATAACCCCATAAGACACCCATAATAACCCCATAGGAAACCCATCACCCCATAGGACACCCATCATAACCCCATAGGAAACACATCACCCCATAGGAAACCCATAATAACCCCATAGGAAACCCATAACCCCATAAGACACCCATCACCCCATAGGACACCCATCACCCCATAGGAAACCCATCATAATCCCATAGGAAACCCATCACCCCATAGAGCACCCATAACCCCATAGGAAACCCATAACCCCATAAGACACCCATCACCCCATAGGACACCCATCACCCCATAGGAAACCCATCATAATCCCATAGGAAACCCATCACCCCATAGAGCACCCATAACCCCATAGGAAACCCATCACCCCATAAGACACCCATAACCCCATAGGAAACCCATAACCCAATTGGACACCCATCACCCCATAGGAAACCCATCATAACCCCATAGGAAACCCGTCACCCCATAGAGCACCCATAACCCCATAGGAAACCCATAACCCCATAAGACACCCATAACCCCATAGGAAACCCATAACCCCATAAGACACCCATAACCCCATAGGAAACCCATAACCCCATAGGACACCCATCATAACCCCATAGGACACCCATCACCCCATAGGACACCCATAACCCCATTAGACACCCATCATCCCATAGGAAACCCATCACCCCATAGGAAACCCATCATCAACCCCATAGGAAACCCATCACCCTACAGGACACCCATAACCCCATAGGACACACATCACCCCATAGACACCCATCATAACCCCATAGGACACCCATCACCCCATAGGAAACCCATCATAACCCCATAGGAAACCCATCACCCCATAGAGCACCCATCACCCCATAGGAAACCCATCACCCCATAGAGCACCCATAACCCCATAGGAAACCCATAACCCCATTAGACACCCATCATCCCATAGGAAACCCATCACCCCATAGGAAACCCATAACCCCATAAGACACCCATAACCCCATAGGAAACCCATAACCCCATAGGACACCCATCACCCCATAGGAAACCCATCACCCCATAGAGCACCCATAACCCCATAGGAAACCCATCACCCCATAGAGCACCCATAACCCCATAGGAAACCCATAACCCCATTAGACACCCATCATCCCATAGGAAACCCATCACCCCATAGGACACCCATCATAACCCCATAGGAAACCCATCACCCCATAGAGCACCCATAACCCCATAGGAAACCCATAACCCCATAGGACACCCATCACCCCATAGGAAACCCATCACCCCATAGAGCACCCATAACCCCATAGGAAACCCATCACCCCATAGAGCACCCATAACCCCATAGGAAACCCATAACCCCATAGGACACCCATCACCCCATAGGAAACCCATAACCCCATAGGAAACCCATAACCCCATAAGACACCCATAACCCCATAGGAAACCCATCACCCCATAGGAAACCCATAACCCCATAAGACACCCATCACCCCATAGGAAACCCATAACCCCATAGGAAACCCATCACCCCATAGGAAACCCATCACCCCATAGAGCACCCATAACCCCATAGGAAACCCATAACCCCATAAGACACCCATCACCCCATAGGAAACCCATAACCCCATTGGACACCCATCACCCCATAGAGCACCCATAACCCCATAGGAAACCCATCACCCCATAGAGCACCCATCACCCCATAGGAAACCCATAACCCCATTGGACACCCATCACCCCATAGGAAACCCATAACCCCATAAGACACCCATAACCCCATAGGAAACCCATAACCCCATTGGACACCAATCACCCCATAGGACACCCATCACCCCATAGGAAACCCATCATAACCCCATAGGAAACACATCACCCCATAGAGCACCCATAACCCCATAGGAAACCCATAACCCCATTAGACACCCATCATCCCATAGGAAACCCATCACCCCATAGGAAACCCATAACCCCATTGGACACCAATCACCCCATAGGACACCCATAACCCCATAGGAAACCCATCACCCCATAGGAAACCCATCACCCCATAGAGCACCCATAACCCCATAGGAAACACATCACCCCATTGGACACCCATCACCCCATAGGAAACACATCATCAACCCATAGGAAACCCAGCACCCCATAGGAAACCCATAACCCCATAAGACACCCATAACCCCATAGGACACCCATCACCCCATAGGACACCCATCACCCCATAGGAAACCCATCATAATCCCATAGGAAACCCATCACCCCATAGAGCACCCATAACCCCATAGGAAACCCATAACCCCATAAGACACCCATCACCCCATAGGACACCCATCACCCCATAGGAAACCCATCATAATCCCATAGGAAACCCATCACCCCATAGAGCACCCATAACCCCATAGGAAACCCATAACCCCATAGAGCACCCATAACCCCATAGGAAACCCATCACCCCATAAGACACCCATAACCCCATAGGAAACCCATAACCCAATTGGACACCCATCACCCCATA
This sequence comes from Coturnix japonica, assembly GCF_054131305.1. Classification (NCBI taxonomy): domain Eukaryota; kingdom Metazoa; phylum Chordata; class Aves; order Galliformes; family Phasianidae; genus Coturnix; species Coturnix japonica. The sequence goes on from NW_028188984.1 coordinate 284,827, forward strand.
GGAAACCCATCATAACCCCATAGGAAACCCGTCACCCCATAGAGCACCCATAACCCCATAGGAAACCCATAACCCCATAAGACACCCATAACCCCATAGGAAACCCATAACCCCATAAGACACCCATAACCCCATAGGAAACCCATAACCCCATAGGACACCCATCATAACCCCATAGGACACCCATCACCCCATAGGACACCCATAACCCCATTAGACACCCATCATCCCATAGGAAACCCATCACCCCATAGGAAACCCATCATCAACCCCATAGGAAACCCATCACCCTACAGGACACCCATAACCCCATAGGACACACATCACCCCATAGACACCCATCATAACCCCATAGGACACCCATCACCCCATAGGAAACCCATCATAACCCCATAGGAAACCCATCACCCCATAGAGCACCCATCACCCCATAGGAAACCCATCACCCCATAGAGCACCCATAACCCCATAGGAAACCCATAACCCCATTAGACACCCATCATCCCATAGGAAACCCATCACCCCATAGGAAACCCATAACCCCATAAGACACCCATAACCCCATAGGAAACCCATAACCCCATAGGACACCCATCACCCCATAGGAAACCCATCACCCCATAGAGCACCCATAACCCCATAGGAAACCCATCACCCCATAGAGCACCCATAACCCCATAGGAAACCCATAACCCCATTAGACACCCATCATCCCATAGGAAACCCATCACCCCATAGGACACCCATCATAACCCCATAGGAAACCCATCACCCCATAGAGCACCCATAACCCCATAGGAAACCCATAACCCCATAGGACACCCATCACCCCATAGGAAACCCATCACCCCATAGAGCACCCATAACCCCATAGGAAACCCATCACCCCATAGAGCACCCATAACCCCATAGGAAACCCATAACCCCATAGGACACCCATCACCCCATAGGAAACCCATAACCCCATAGGAAACCCATAACCCCATAAGACACCCATAACCCCATAGGAAACCCATCACCCCATAGGAAACCCATAACCCCATAAGACACCCATCACCCCATAGGAAACCCATAACCCCATAGGAAACCCATCACCCCATAGGAAACCCATCACCCCATAGAGCACCCATAACCCCATAGGAAACCCATAACCCCATAAGACACCCATCACCCCATAGGAAACCCATAACCCCATTGGACACCCATCACCCCATAGAGCACCCATAACCCCATAGGAAACCCATCACCCCATAGAGCACCCATCACCCCATAGGAAACCCATAACCCCATTGGACACCCATCACCCCATAGGAAACCCATAACCCCATAAGACACCCATAACCCCATAGGAAACCCATAACCCCATTGGACACCAATCACCCCATAGGACACCCATCACCCCATAGGAAACCCATCATAACCCCATAGGAAACACATCACCCCATAGAGCACCCATAACCCCATAGGAAACCCATAACCCCATTAGACACCCATCATCCCATAGGAAACCCATCACCCCATAGGAAACCCATAACCCCATTGGACACCAATCACCCCATAGGACACCCATAACCCCATAGGAAACCCATCACCCCATAGAGCACCCATAACCCCATAGGAAACACATCACCCCATTGGACACCCATCACCCCATAGGAAACACATCATCAACCCATAGGAAACCCAGCACCCCATAGGAAACCCATAACCCCATAAGACACCCATAACCCCATAGGACACCCATCACCCCATAGGAAACCCATCACCCCATAGGACACCCATCATAACCCCATAGGAAACACATAACCCCATAAGACACCCATCATAACCCCATAGAGCACCCATAACCCCATAGGACACCCATCACCCCATAGGAAACCCATCATAACCCCATAGGAAACCCCCCCCCCCCCCCCCCCATAGGGTGCCCCATAACCGGGTGCTGTGGCCGATGCTGCCGGATGCTGATAGCACCCAGCTCTTCCTGTCCCCCCCATATCCCCACATTGGGGGGGCTCACATCCTATAGACACCCCTATAGATCCCAATATGGGTGCCCCCCCCCCATAAGTCCTTCCTCTCCCATGTTGGGGGGGGTCACATCCTATAGATACCCCTATAAATCCCAATATGGGTGCCTCCCCCCCATAAGTCCTTCCTCTCCCCACATTGGGGGGGGGTCACATCCTATAGACACCCCTATAGATCCCAATATGGGTGCCCCCCCCCCCAAGTCCTTCCTCTCCCATGTTGGGGGGGGTCACATCCTATAGATACCCCTATAAATCCCAATATGGGTGCCTCCCCCCCATAAGTCCTTCCTCTCCCCCCATGTTGGGGGGGGGTATATCCTATAGATACCCCTATAGATCCCAATATAGCTGTCCCCCCCCCATAAGTCTTTCCTCTCCCCCCATGTTGGGGGGGGCACATCCTATAGATACCCCTATAGATCCCAATATGGATGTCCCCCCCCCTTTACCCTTAAGTCCTTCCTCTCCCCACATTGGGGGGGGTCGCATCCTATAGATAACCCCTATAGATCCCAATATGGATGTCCCCCCCCCCATAAGTCCTTCCTCTCCCCACATTGGGGGGGGTCACATCCTATAGACACCCCTATACATCCCTATATAGCTGTCCCCCCCCATAAGTCCTTCCTCTCCCCTCATTGGGGGGGTCACATCCTATAGATACCCCTATACATCCCTATATAGCTGTCCCCCCCCATAAGTCCTTCCTCTCCCCTCATTGGGGGGGTCACATCCCATAGACACCCCTATAGATCCCAATATGGGTGTCCCCCCCCCATAAGTCCTTCCTCTCCCCACATTGGGGGGGGTCACATCCTATAGACACCCCCATAGACCCCAATATGGGTGTATGGGTGTCCCCCCCCCCCCCTTCACCCTTAAGTCCTTCCTCTCCCCACATGGGGGGGGTCACATCCTATAGATACCCCTATAGATCCCAATATGGGTGTATGGGTGTCCCCCCCCCCCCCTTCACCCTTAAGTCCTTCCTCTCCCCCCATGTTGGGGGGGTCACATCCTATAGACACCCCTATAGATCCCAATATGGATGCCCCCCCCCCTTCAGCCTTATCTCGTTCCTCTCCCCATATGGGGGGGGGTCACATCCTATAGATACCCCTATAGATCCCAATATGGGTGTATGGGTGTGTCCCCCCCCCCCCCAGCCTTAAGTCCTTCCTCTCCCCACATTGGGGGGTCACATCCTATAGATAACCCTATAGATCCCAATATGGGTGTCCCCCCCCCATAAGTCCTTCCTCTCCCATGTTGGGGGGGCACATCCTATAGACACCCCTATAGATCCCTATATAGCTGTCCCCCCCCCATAAGTCCTTCCTCTTCCCACATTGGGGGGGGTCACATCCTATAGATACCCCTATAGATCCCAATATGGGTGTCCCCCCCCATAAGTCCTTCCTCTCCCCCCATGTTGGGGGGGTCACATCCTATAGATACCCCTATAGATCCCAATATGGGTGTCCCCCCCCCCCCATAAGTCCTTCCTCTCCCCTCATTGGGGGGGTCACATCCTATAGATACCCCTATAGATCCCAATATGGGTGTCCCCCCCCCATAAGTCCTTCCTCTCCCCACATGGGGGGGGTCACATCCTATAGATAACCCTATAGATCCCAATATAGCTGTCCCTCCCCAAGTCCTTCCTCTCCCCACACGGGGGGGGGGGGGGGGGTCACATCCTATAAATACCCCTATAGATCCCAATATGGGTTCCCCCCCCCCCCCCCTTCAGCCTTAGGTCCTTCCTCTCCCCCCACATTGGGGGGGGTCACATCCTATAGACACCCCTATAGATCCCAATATGGGTGTCCCCCCCCCCCCCCCTTCACCCTTATCTCCTTCCTCTCCCCCCATGTTTGGGGGGGGGGGGGGGGGCCCTTTGAATCCCATCCCATGGGGGGGGCACATCCTGCCCCCCCCCCCCACCCTTTATCAAGGGGGACAGACACAGGGGGCGGCTCATTGGGGACAATATACGGCAACGTAGAGGCCGGGCAGGAATGGGGGGGGAAAGGTAGGGGGCTACAATGGGGGGGGGGGGGGGGAATAAGGGGGGGGGGTTTAATGGGGTGGGGGGGTTATTAAGGTAGGGTGGGGGGTTTGGGGTTACTGGGGGGGGGTTAATGGGGTGTGGGGGGTTATTAAGTGGGGCTGGGGGGGCTACTAAGGGGGGTAGGGGGTTGCTAATGGGGGGTTGGGGGATTAATTGGGTGGGGGGGTTACTAAGGGGGGTGGGGGGGGTTAATGGGGTCGGGGGGGTTATTAAGGTTGGGTGGAGGGTTTGGGGTTACTGGGGGGGGTTAATGGGGTGGGGGGGTTATTAAGTGGGGCTGGGGGGGCTACTAAGTTGTGGGGGGGGGGTTAATGGGGTGGGGGGGTTATTAAGGTAGGGTGGGGGCTACTAAGTTGGGGGGGGCTACTAAGGGGGGGTGGGGGGTTAATTGGGTGGGGGGGTTACTAAGGGGGGTGGGGGGGGTTAATGGGGTCGGGGGGGTTTTTAAGGTAGGGTGGGGGGTTTGGGGTTACTGGGGGGGTTAATGGGGTGGGGGGGGTTATTAAGTGGGGGTGGGGGGCTACTAAGTTGGGGGGGGGGTTAATGGGGTGGGGGGGTTCTAAGGGGGGGTGGGGGGTTAATGGGGTGGGGGGGTTATTAAGGGGGTGTGGGAGGGTTGGGGGTGTCACTAAGGGGGGGGGGGGTTACTAAAGGGGGGGTAAGGGGGTGGGGGGGCTACTAAGGGGGGGGGTTAATGGTGTGGGGGGTTCTAAGGGGGGGTGGGGGGGGTTAATGGGGTGGGGGGGTTATTAAGGTAGGGTGGGGGCTAATAAGTTGGGGGGGGCTACTAAGGGGGGGTGGGGGGTTAATTGGGTGGGGGGGTTACTAAGGGGTATGGGGGGGGTTAATGGGGTCGGGGGGGTTATTAAGGTAGGGTGGGGGGGTTTGGGGTTACTGGGGGGGTTAATGGTGTGGGGGGGTTATTAAGTGGGGCTGGGGGGGCTACTAAGTTGTGGGGGGGGCTACTAAGTTGGGGGGGTACTAAGGGGGGGTGGGGGGTTAATTGGGTGGGGGGTTACTAAGGTGGGTGGGAGGGTTGGGGGTGTCACTAAGGGGGGGTGGGGGGGGTTACTAAAGGGGGGGTAAGGGGGTGGGGGGGGCTACTTAGGGGGGGGGGTTAATGGTGTGGGGTTGTTCTAAGGGGGGGTGGGGGGGGTTAATGTGGTGGGGGGGTTATTAAGGTAGGGTGGGGGCTACTAAGTTGGGGGGGGTTACTAAGGGGGGGTGGGGGGTTAATTGGGTGGGGGGGTTACTAAGGGGGGTGGGGGGGGTTAATGGGGTGGGGGGGTTATTAAGGTTGGGTGGGGGGGTTGGGGTTACTGTGGGGGGTTAATGGGGTGGGGGGGTTATTAAGTGGGGGTGGGGGGGCTACTAAGTTGGGGGGGGGGCTACTAAGTTGGGGGGGTACTAAGGGGGGGTGGGGGGTTAATTGGGTGGGGGGGGTTATTAAGGGGGGGTGGGAGGGTTGGGGGTGTCACTAAGGTGGGGTGGGGGGGGTGAATGGGGTGGGGGGGTTACTAAAGGGGGGTGAGGGGGTGGGGTGGGTTACTAAGTGGGGGTGTGGGGGGGTTAATGGGGTGGGGGGGTTATTAAGGTAGGGTGGGGGCTACTAAGTTGGGGGGGGGCTACTAAGGGGGTGGGGGGTTAATTGGGTGGGGGGGTTACTAAGGGGGGTGGGGGGGGTTAATGGGGTCGGGGGGGTTATTAAGGTAGGGTGGGGGGTTTGGGGTTACTGGGGGGGTGAATGGGGTGGGGGGGGGTTACTAAAGGGGGGGTGAGATGGTGGGGGGGGGTTACTAAGGTGGGGGGGGTTAATGGGGTGGGGTGAAGGGGGGTTAGTAGGGTGGGGGGGGGTTACTAAGGTGGGGGGGTTTCTAAAGGGGGGTTGGGGGTTTACTAGGGTGGGGTGGGGGGTGGGGGGCTTCTACAGGGGGGTGGGGGGGTTCTAAAAGGGGGTGGGGTGGGGGGGTGTTACTAAGGTGGGGTGGGGAGGTTAATGGGGTGGTGGGGGTTACTAAGGTGGGGTGGGGGTTATTAAGGTGGGGTGGGGGGGCTTCTAAAGCGAGGTGGGGGGGCTTCTAAAGGGGGTGGGGGGGCTACTAAGGGGGGGTGCGGGGGGTCGGAGGTTTCTAAAGGAGGGTGGGGGGGGTTAAGAGGGCAGGGGAGGGTTAATGGGGGTGCGGGGTGCGGGGGGGTTTCTAATGAGGGGTGGGGGGTTTCTAAGTTGGGGAGGGGGGGTTAATGGGGTGGGAGGGGTTCCTAAAGGGGGGTGGGGGGTTACTAAGGTGGGGAAGGGGGGTGTTAATGGGGTGGGTGGGGTTACTAAAGGGGGGGTGAGGGGGTGGGGGGGTTCTAAAGGAGGGTGGAGGGGGTGGGGGGTTGCTAAGGGGGGGTGGGGGGATTAATGGGGTGGGGGGGGTTACTAAAGGGGGGGGGAGGGGGGGGTTACTAAGGTGGGGTAGGGGGGGTGGGGGGGGTCTCTAAAGAGGGGGGGAGGTGGGGTTTCTAAAGGGGGGTGGGGGGTGTTTCTAAAGGGAAGTGGGGGTTGGGGGGTGGTTACTAAAGGGGGTCGGGGGGCGTTACTAAGGTGGGGTGGGGGGAGCTAAATGGGGTGGGGGGGTTACTGGGGGGGGTTAATGGGGTGGGGGGGTTACTTAAGGCGGGTGGGAGGGTGGGGGGTGTAGGGAGGGGGTTTCTAAAGGGGAGGGGGGGTTATTAAGGGGGGGTGGGGGGATCCAATGCCCATAGAAGACCCCATAGGGCAGATCGTTCCATCTCCAGTGCCCAAGGGACGGGGGGGGGGGGGGTCCCAATATGGTGGGGATCCCCTCATTATAGTGCTCAGGGTTTTAGGGTGGGGGGGGTGGGAAGAGGGGACCCCCCCCTCATAAGTGTTGTCCCCCCCCCCAGCCTGCAGTGACCTGTACCCTATGGAGGAGAACCCCTATGAGCCTTTGGACCCCCCCATCACCCCGAAGCAGCCACCAGACCCCCCCCCAGGTAAAGTATATGGGGGGGGGGTCCTATAGGGGCGGGGGGGGGTCCCATAGGGGCAGGGTCACCTCACTTAGGGGTCCTATATCTCCATAGGGGTCCCATTGTCGCCCCCGAGGAGGCAGAGCTGCCCCCAGCACAGGATGGTGATGGGGGGCGTCGTGATCTTGGGGGTCTCGGTGCTGCTCAATGTGATCCTCATATCCTATGGGGCGAGGCAGAGTGAGTAGGGGGCTGGGGGGCTCAATAGGGGGGTCAATGGGGGGGGGGGTCCTATGGGGGTCCCCTATAGTGGGAGGTGATTTGGGGTTCATCTCCATAGGGGTACTGTCACTTTAAGGGATGTAGATCCAATATTGGGGGCACAATTGGGGTCCTGGGGGTCTCTATGGGGTCTATGGGGCTCAATAGGGGGGTCAATGGGGGGGGGGCTAATGGGAGGGGGGTCCTATGGGGGTCCCCTATAGTGGGAGGTGATTTGGGGTTCATCCCATAGGGGTACTATCACTTTAAGGGATGTAGATCCAATGTTGGGGGCACAATTGGGGTCCTGGGGGGTCTCTATGGGGTCTGTGGGGCTCAATAGGGGGGGGGGCTAATGGGGGGGGGTTAATGGGCGGGGGGTCCTATGGGGGTCCCCTATAGTGGGAGGTGATTTGGGGTTCATCCCATAGGGGTACTGTCACTTTAAGAGACGTAGATCCAATGTGGGGGGCACAATTGGGGTCCTGGGGGGTCTTCATGGGGCCTATAGGGGCTATAGGGTCCCCCACCTTGGGGTAGAGTTAATGGGGGGGGGGCTCCTATGGGGGGTCCCCAATAGTGGGATATGATATAGGGGTTCATCTCCATAGGGGTACTGTCACTTTAAGGGATGTAGATCCAATGTGGGGGGCACAATTGGGGTCCTGGGGGGTCTCCATGGGGTCTACGGGGCTCAATAGGGGGGTCAGGGGGAGAGTTATTGGGGGGGGGGCTCCTATGGGAGTCCCTAATAGTGGGAGGTGATTTGGGGTTCATCCCATAGGGGTACTATCACTTTAAGGGATGTTGATCCAATGTTGGGGGCAAAATTGGGGTCCTGGGGGTCTCTATGGGGTCTATGGGGCTCAATAGGGGGGTCAGGAGGAGAGTTAATTGGGGGGGGGGTCCTATGGGGGGTCCCCAATAGTGGGAGGTGATTTGGGGTTCATCTCCATAGGGGTACTGTCACTTTAAGGGATGTAGATCCAATATTGGGGGCACAATTGGGGTCCTGGGGGTCTCTATGGGGTTTATGGGGCTCAAGAGGGGGGTCAGGAGTAGATTTAATGTGGGGCTCCTATGGGGGTCCCCAATAGTGGGAGGTGATTTGGGGTTCATCCCATAGGGGTACTATCACTTTAAGGGATGTTGATCCAATGTGGGGGCACAATTGGGGTCCTGGGGGGTCCTGGGGGGTCTCCATGGGGGCTATAAGGGCTATAGGGGTCCCCCACCTTGGGGTAGAGTTAATGGGGGGGGGGTCCTATGGGGGTCCCTAATAGTGGGAGGTGATTTGGGGTTCATCCCATAGGGGTACTATCACTTTAAGGGATGTTGATCCAATGTTGGGGGGCACAATTGGGGTCCTGGGGGTCTCTATGGGGTCTATGGGGCTCAATAGGGGGGTCAATGGGGGGGGGGCTAATGGGAGGGGGGTCCTATGGGGGGTCCCCAATAGTGGGAGGTGATTTGGGGTTCATCTCCATAGGGGTACTATCACTTTAAGGGATGTAGATCCAATATTGGGGGCACAATTGGGGTCCTGGGGGTCTCTATGGGGTCTGTGGGGCTCAATAGGGGGGTCAGGGTATGACATGGGGTAGTGTTAATGGGGGGGTCCTATGGGGGTCCCCAATAGTGGGCGATGATTCTGTCCCCCAGTCACAGCCCTGAGTGAAGCAGAGAAGCCACAACCCAACTTCAACATGGGTGAGCTCCCCCACCCCATATCACCCCATATCACCCATATCACCCCGTATCACCCCATATCACCCCATATCACCCCATATCACCCATATCCCTTCCCCTATTCCATATCCCCACCCCCCATCCCATATAACCCCCATATCCCCCCAATATCCCCACCCCATTCCCATATCCCCCCACATATCCCCCTATATCCCCCACCAACCCCCCCATATCCCCCACCCCCCATCCATATAACCCCCATATCCCCCCAATATTCCCACCCCCATCCATATCCCCCCACATATCCCCCCATAGCCTCCCCTACCCCCATATTCCCCCCCAACGCCCCATATCCCCCCATATCCCCCTATATCCCTCTATATCCCCCCATATCTCCCCACAACCCCCCCATATCCCCACCACCCCATCACATATCCCCCCATATCACCCCCATATTCCCCCATATCCCCACCCCATCCCCCCATTCCCCACCATATCCCCCTATATCCCCCCCCATATCCCCCCCAGCCCCTCTTAATACCCCCATATCCCCCTATATCCCCCCAACCCCCCATATCTACCCATATCCCCCAACCCCCCCCATATCCCCCTATACCCCCCCTCAACCCCCCCTAACTCCCCATATCCCCCCATATCACCCCTATATCCCCCCCATATCCCCATCCCCATCCCATATACCCCCCACACACCCCCATATCCCCACTCCCAACCAACCCAACCCCCCATATCACCCCAACCCCCCCCCCACATCCCCCCATATCACCCCCCAGCCCCCCCATGTCCCTCCATATCCCCACCCCCATCCCATATACCTCCCATATCACCACCCATATCCCCCCATATCCCCCCATTTGCCCCCATATCCCCCCTATATCCCCCCATGTCCCCCTATATCCCCCCATATTCCCCCTATATCCCCCTATATCCCCCCATATACCCCCATATCCCACCCCCAAATCCCATATACACCCCATATCCGCCCCAACCCCTCCATATCCCCACCCCCAACCCCCCATATCTCCCCATATACCCCCATATCCCCCCATATACCCCCCATATCCCCCACCAACCCCCCGATATCCCCACCCCCCATCCCATATCCCCCCATATACCCCCATATCGCCCCATATCCCCAACCCCCCATCCCATATCCCCCCATATCCCCCTATATCCCCCTATACCCAACCCCCCAATATCCCCACCCCCATCCCATATACCTCCGATATCAACCCCAACCCCCCCATTTGCCCACCAACCCCCCATAACCCCCCATATCCCCCCATATCTCCCCATATCCCCCCTCCAACCCCCCATATCCCCCCATATCCCCACCCCCATCCCATATACCCCCCATATCCCCACCCCCATCCCATATACCCCCCATATCCCCCCATATCCCCACCCCCATCCCATATACCCCCCATATCCCCATCCCATATACCCCCCATATCCCCCCATATCCCCACCCCCATCCCATATACCCCCCATATCCCCACCACCCATCCCATATACCCCCCATATCCCCCCATATCCCCACTCCCAACCGCCCCAACCCCCCCAACCCCACTCTTTTCTAACCCCCCCCCCCTTTATTTCAGCCTCCCGTTCCTTCCTGCTCTACAACAAAGCCCACAACAAATGCATCGAAGCCCAGGGGTCTCACCTCACCGCGACCCCCTGCCAGCCCCATAACCCAGCCCAGCGTTTCCAATGGCTCCCAGGGCAGCGCTTACGGAACGCCCATAATAGGGGCTGCATCACAGCGTTAATGGGGTCGAATCTATCCCTAGTGATGCTGAAGCCCTGCAGGGAGGACGGGGAGCTGCAGGGATGGGAGTGTGGGGTCGGGGGGTTGTTGGCCCTAATGGGGACGAAGCTTTACTTTAATTATGGCAATAACGTCCAGCAGAAGGTGATGCTTTACGTCGGGGATCGGGAGTGGAGCCGCTGGGTGGTGTATGGGAGCCAGGAGGAGATCTGCAACTGGATGTGTGGGTTATGGGATAGAGGGGGTATGGGGGTATGGGGGGTATAGGGGATATAGGGGATATGGGGGGTATGGGGGGTATAGGGGGTATAGGGGGTATAGGGGGTATAGGGGATAGAGGGGATATAGGGGGTATAGGGGGTATAGGGGGTATAGGGGGATATAGGGGGTATGGGGCATATAGGGGGTATAGGGGGTATAGGGGGTATAGGGGATATAGGGGATATAGGGGGTATAGGGGGTATAGGGGGTATAGGGGGTATAGGGGATATAGGGGATATAGGGGGTATAGGGGGTATAGGGGGTATAGGGGGTATAGGGGATATAGGGGATATAGGGGGTATAGGGGATATAGGGGATATAGGGGATATAGGGGATATAGGGGGTATAGGGGATATAGGGGGTATAGGGGGTATAGGGGATATAGGGGGTATAGGGGGTATGGGGGTATAGGGGTATAGGGGATATAGGGGTATAGGGGGTATAGGGGGGTATAGGGGATATAGGGGATATAGGGGGTATAGGGGATATAGGGGGTATAGGGGATATAGGGGATATAGGGGATATAGGGGGTATAGGGGATATAGGGGGTATAGGGGGTATAGGGGGTATAGGGGGTATAGGG
>NW_028188984.1:296692-336178 GCF_054131305.1 Coturnix japonica
AAACCCTAAATAAACCCTAAATAAACCCTAAACAGACCCTAAATAAACCCTAAATAAACCCTTAATAAAACATGAATAAACCCTGAATAAACCCTAAATAAACCTAATAAACCCTGAATAAACCCTGAATAAAACTCTAATAAACCCTAAATAAACCCTAAATAAACCCCGAATAAACCCTAAACAAACCCTAAATAAACCCTGAATAAACCCTGAATAAACCCTAAACAAACCCTAAATAAACCCTGAATAAACCCTGATAAACCCTAAACAAACCTAAATAAACCCTAAACAAACCCTAAATAAACCCTAAATAAACCCTAAACAAACCCTAAATAAACCCTAAATAAACCCTAAACAAACCCTAAATAAACCCTAAATAAACCCTAAATAAACCCTAACAAACCCTAAACAAACCCTAAATAAACCCCATTAGGTTTTAACCCCTTAATCCAATCACAATCCTAAAGGGTTTCAGTTTACCCTAATTCAACCCCATACTCCAACCCTAAACCCCATTGCAGCCCCATATACACAAGACTCAACCCAAACCCCAATAGGGCCGAAGCTCAGTAGAACCCTAAATAAGGTCCCTATACTCTTATAGGACTAAACTTAGCCCTAATCCAGCCCCAAATCCCACTATCAGACAGGCTGCCCCCATTTAATGGGGTCTGGGGGCTGTATTTGGGGTTAACCCCGTTGTGTTCCCTTCCCAGGTTGCCCCATTTGCCCCCATGGTTGGAGCTACTTTATGGGGTCGTGTTATTTCTACTCCAATAAGGCCGAAACTTGGGATGGGGCACAAGGATCCTGCTCAGCCCATGGGGCCAAACTGCTGGAGGTGGATGGACCCGAAGAGAAGGTGACCCCAAAACACGGCCCCGAATCCTATACAACAGCCCAGCCCTAATACAGCACCATAATCCCATATAGATCCTATAACCAGCCCTAATACAGCACCATAATCCCATCTAGATCCTATAACCAACCCTAACACAGCACCATAATCCCATATAGATCCTATAACCAGCCATAATACAGCACCATAATCCCATCTAGATCCTATAACCAACCCTAACACAGCACCATAATCCCATATAGATCCTATAACCAGCCATAATACAGCACCATAATCCCATCTAGATCCTATAACCATCCATATCCTATAATCCTATATATCATATAGGATATCTATAATCATATATATCCTATACAGCACCATAATCCCATCTAGATCCTATAACCAACCCTAATCCAGCACCATAATCCCATCTAGATCCTATAACCAACCCTAATCCAGCACCATAATCCCATATATATCCTATATCTGACCCTAATCCAGCACCATAATCCCATCTAGATCCTATAACCAACCCTAATCCAGCACCATAATCCCATCTAGATCCTATATCTGACCCTAATCCAGCACCATAATCCCATCTAGGATCCTATAACCGACCCTAATCCAGCACCATAATCCCATCTAGATCCTATATCTGACCCTAATCCAGCACCATAATCCCATCTAGATCCTATAACCAACCCTAATCCAGCACCATAATCCCATCTAGATCCTATATCTGACCCTAATCCAGCACCATAATCCCATCCATGTCCTATATCTGACCCTAATCCAGCCCATAATCCCATCTAGATCCTATAACCAACCCTAATCCAGCACCATAATCCCATCTAGATCCTATATCTGACCCTAATCCAGCACCATAATCCCATCCATGTCCTATATCTGACCCTAATCCAGCCCATAATCCCATCTATATCCTATAACCAACCCTAATCCAGCACCATAATCCCATCTAGATCCTATATCTGACCCTAATCCAGCACCATAATCCCATCTAGATCCTATATCTGACCCTAATCCAGCACCATAATCCCATCTAGATCCTATATCTGACCCTAATCCAGCACCATAATCCCATCTAGATCCTATATCTGACCCTAATCCAGCACCATAATCCCATCTAGATCCTATATCTGACCCTAATCCAGCACCATAATCCCATCTAGATCCTATATCTGACCCTAATCCAGCACCATAATCCCATCTAGATCCTATACCCATGTCCTAAACCCCCCCAGACCCCCAAATCCCCCCATATCCCCCTTTAAACCATCATGAAACCCCCAGACCCCCAAATCCCCCCAAATCCCCCGCAAATCCCCCTTTAAACCCTCAATAAACCCCCCAGACCCCCCAAATCCCCACATATTCCCTCTTTAAACCCTAAATAACCCCCCCAGACCCCCAAAATCTCCCTCAAACCCCCCATATCCCCCCTTTATGCCCTCAATAAACCCCCAGAACCCCCCAAAATCCCCCTTTAAACCCTCAATAAACCCCCCCAGACCCCCCCCAAATCCCCCTCAAATGGGGGATACAGCATTGGGAACTACTTGGCTGCCCCCTATTAACCCTATGGGTCCTTATAGGGTCGGGGGGGGGGGTCTATATACCCCCTTATCACCACGTCCATCCTCACACCCCCTATATCCCCCAATTCAACCCTCAATAAACCCCCCCTAGACCCCCAAATCCCCCCAAATCCCCCCCATAACCCCCCATATCCCCCTTTAAGCTCTCAATAAACACCCCCCAGATCCCAAAATCCCCCAACTCCCCATATACCCCCTTTAAACCCTCAATAAACACCCACAGACCCCCAAATCCCCCAAATCCACCCCAAAATCCCCCTCAAATCCCCCATATCCCCCCTTTAAACCCTCAATAAACCCCCCAGACCCCCAAATCCCCTTAAATCCCCCAAATCCCCCTTTAAAACCCTCAATAACCCCCGACCAGACCCCCAAAACCCCCCCCAAATCCCCCCCTATCCCCCATATACCCCCTTTAAACCCTCAATAAACCCCCAATCCTCCCCAATCCCCCCCATATCCCCCCATATCCCCCCTTTAAACCCTCAATAACACCCACAGACCCCCAAATCCCCCCAAATCCACCCCAAATCCCCCTCAAATCCCCCAAATACCCCCTTTAAGCCCTCAATAACCCCCGACCAGACCCCCAAAACCCCCCAAATCCCCCCAACCCCCCCATATCCCCTCTTTAAACCCTCAATAAACCCCCCCAGACCCCCGACCCCCCCAAATCCCCCCCATATCCTCCCATATTTCCCCTTAAAACCCTCAATAAACCCCCAGAGCCCCCCAAAATCCCCCCATATTCCCCCTTTAACCCCTCAATAACCCCCCCCCTCAGACCCCCCCAAATCTCCCTCAAATGGGTGATACAGCATTGGGACCTACCTGGCAATGGGATTAGCTGCCCCCTATTAACCCTATGGGTCCTTATAGGGTCGGGGGGGGGGGGGTCTATATACCCCCTTATCACCACGTCCATCCCCCACACCCCCCATATCCCCCCCTTTCAACCCTCAATAAACCCCCCCAGACCACCATAACCCCCCAAATCCCCCCAAATCCCCCATATATCCCCTTTAAGCCCTCAATAACCCCCAACCAGACCCCCAAATCCTCCCCAAATCCCCCCCTATCCCCCATATCCCCCCTTTAAACCCTCAATAACCCCCCCCAGATCCCCAAATCCCCCCAAATCCCCCTTTAAACCCTCAATAAATTCCCCCAGACCCCCAAACCCCCCCAAGTCCCCCCCAAATTCCCCCATATCCCCCTTTAAACCCTAAATAACCCCCCCAGACCCCCAAAATCCCCCTCAAACCCCCCATATCCCCCCATATTCCCCCTTTAAACCCTCAATAAACCTCCAAATCCCCCTCAAACCCCCCATATACCCCCTTTAAACCATCAATAAACACCCCCAGACCCCCGACCCCCCCCAAATCCCCCCCATATCCCCCCATATTCCCCCTTTAAACCCTCAATAAACCCCCCAGACCCCCAAATCCCTCCAAATCCCCCCCAAATCCCCCTCAAATCCCCCAAATCTTCCCCTTTAAACTCTCAATAACCCCCAGAGCCCCCCCAAATCACCCCATATTCCCCTCAAACCCCCCAAATCCCCCTTTAAACCCTCAATAAAACCCCCCCAGACCCCCCCAAATCCCCCTCAATTGGGGATACAGCATTGGGAACTACTTGGCTGCCCCCTATTAACCCTATGGGTCCTTATAGGGTCGGGGGGGGGGGGTCCATATACCCCCTTATCACCACGCCCCCCCCCCCCCCCCCCAGGCTCACATCCGGAGCAGGATGAGCAGCCCCTCGTGGTTGGGGATCAGGGACGAAGAGCAGGAGGGGACCTGGAAAAGAGCAAATGGGGCCGTTTTAACCCAAAAATTAAGGTGAGATAAGGGGGGATAAGGGGGGATAAGGGGTGATAAGGGATAATGGGGGTGATAAGGGTTAATGGGGGTGATAAGGGTTAATGGGGGTAATAAGGGTTAATGGGGGGGGAGGGGGTGTGATAAGAGTTAATGGGGGTGATAAGGGATAATGGGGGTGTGATAAGGGATAATGGGGGTGTGATAAGGGATAATGGGGGTGATAAGGGATAATGGGGATGATAAGGGATAATGGGGGGGTGATAAGGGATAATGGGGGTGATAAGGGATAATGGGGGTGATAAGGGATAATGGGGGGGTGATAAGGGTTAATGGGGGGGTGATAAGGGATAATGGGGGTGATAAGGGTTAATGGGGTGATAAGGATAATGGGGGGGGATAAGGGATAATGGGGGTAATAAGGGTTAATGGGGGGTGATAAGGGTTAATGGGGGTGATAAGGGTTAATGGGGGGTGATAAGGGATAATGGGAGGGGGAGGGGGTGTGATAATGGATAATGGGGGTGATAAGGGTTAATAGGGGGGTGATAAGGGATAATGGGGGTGATAAGGGTTAATGGGGGGTGATAAGGGTTAATGGGGGTTATAAGGGTTAATGGGGGTGATAAGGGATAATGGGGGGGTGATAAGGGATAATGGGGGTGATAAGGGTTAATGGGGGTGATAAGGGTTAATGGGGGGTGATAAGGGATAATGGGGGTGATAAGGGATAATGGGGGTGATAAGGGATAATGGGGTGTGATAAGGGTTAATGGGGGTGATAAGGGATAATGGGGGTGATAAGGGATAATGGGGGGGAGGGGGTGTGATAAGGGTTAATGGGGGTGATAAGGGTTAATGGGGTGATAAGGGATAATGGGGGGGTGAAAAGGGTTAATGGGGGTGATAAGGGATAATGGGGGTGTGATAAGGGATAATGGGGGGTGATAAGGGATAATGGGGTGATAAGGGATAATGGGGGTGATAAGGGTTAATGGGGGGGTCTGATAAGGGTTAATGGGGAGGTGATAAGGGTTAATGGGGGGTGATAAGGGTTTAATGGAGGGGTGATAAGGGTTAATGGGGGGGAGGGGGTAATAAGGGTTAATGGGGGTATGATAAGGGTTAATGGGGGTGTGATAAGGGATCATGGGGGTGATAAGGGATAATGGGGGTGATAAAGGTTAATGGGGGTGTGATAAGGGATAATGGGGGGGTGATAAGGGATAATGGGGGGTGATAAGGGTTAATGGGTTGTGATAAGGGATAAAGGGGGTAATAAGGGTTAATGGGGGGGAGGGGGTGTGATAAGGGTTAATGGGGTGTGATAAGGGTTAATGGGGGTGTGATAAGGGTTAATGGGGTGTGATAAGGGTTAATGGGGGTGTGATAAGGGATAATGGGGGTGATAAGGGTTAATGGGGGTGATAAGAGTTAATGGGGTGATAAGGGTAATGGGGGGGTGATAAGGGTTAATGGGGGTGATAAGGGGTAATGGGGGGGTGATAAGGGATAATGGGGGTGATAAGGGATAATGGGGGTGATAAGGGATAATGGGGGGTGATAAGGGTTAATGGGGGTGATAAGAGATAATGGAGCTGTGATAAGGGATAATGGGGGGTGATAATGGATAATAGGGGTGTGATAAGGGATAATGGGGGTGATAAGGGACAATGGGGTGATAAGGGTTAATGGGGGTGATAAGGGTTAATGGGGGTGATAAGGGTTAATGGGGGCAATAAGGGATAATGGGGTGATAAGGGATAATTGGGGTGATAAGGGTTAATGGGGGGGTGGTAAGGGTTAATGGAGGTGATAAGGACAATGGGGTGATAAGGGTTAATGGGGGGTGATAAGGGTTAATGGGGGGTGATAAGGGATAATGGGGTTGTGATAAGGGATAAATGGGGGTGATAAGGGATAAATGGGGGGGTGATAAGGGATAATGGGGGTGATAAGGGTTAATGGGGGGTGATGTAAGGGATAATGGGGGGTGCTAAGGGTTAATGGGGGGTGATAAGGGATAATGGGTGATAAGGGTTATGGGGGGTGATAAGGGTTAATGGGGCGGTGATAAGGGTTTAATGGGGGGGTGATACAGGGATAATGGGGGTGATAAGGGAAAATGGGGTGATAAAGTGTTAATGGGGGTGATAAGGGATAATGGGGTGATAAGGGTTAATGGGGGGGTGAACAAGGGTTAATGGGGGGGAGATAAGGGATAATGGGTGATAAGGGTTAATGGGGGGGGTGATAAGGGTTAATGGGGGTGATAAGGGTTAATGGGGGTGTGATAAGGGATAATGGGGGTGATAAGGGATAATGGGGGTGTGATAAGGGATAATGGCGGTGTGATAAGGGTTAATGGGGGTAATAAGGGTTAATGGGGGGGGAGGGGGTGTGATAAGGGTTAATGGGGGTGATAAGGGATAATGGGGTGATAAGGATTAATGGGGGTGATAAGGGTTAATGGGGGTGATAAGGGATAATGGGGGGTGATAAGGGATAATAAGGGTGATGATGGGATAATGGGGGGGTGATAAGGGTTAATGGGGGTGATAAGGGATAATGGGGTGATAAGGGATAATGGGGGTGATTAAGGGATAATGGGGGGTGATAAGGGATAATGGGGGTATAAGGGTTAATGGGGGGGTGATAAGGGATAATGGGGGGTGATAAGGGATAATTGGGATGATAAGGGATAATGGGGGGGTGATAAGGGTTAATGGGGGGTGATAAGGGTTAATGTGGGTGATAAGGGATAATGGGGGTGATAAGGGTTATTAGGGGGGTGTAAGGGTTAATGGGGGGGTGATAAGGGTTAATGGGGGGTGATAAGGGTTAATGGGGTTTTGATAAGGGTTAATGGGGGTGATAAGGGTTAATGGGGGGGGCACATAGGGGTCTGTGTCACCCCCCCCCATGTTTCTATTCCAGTTCATGGCAATGGAACGAGCCCAATGGGGGGCGCAGGGAGAACTGCGCAGTGATAAGGATGGATGGGATGTGGTACGACTACCCCTGCAGCAGCCAAATGCATTGGGTGTGCGAGGGGCAGCCATGGGCATGCGAGAAGACCCCCTAAATGGGGGGGGGGACCCCTTAAGACCCCCCCCCAATATATCCCCTATATACCTTGGCTTGATGTATTCATATCACGGCGCTTTGGGATGAAGTTCTTCCATCCTATACAGCAGTTTTTAGGGTTTTTTGGGACTCACCCAACACTGTATGTAATAAATGAGTGTGAAGACCCCCCCAGACCCCCAAAACCCCCCAAATCCCCCTTATCCCCCCTTTAAAACCCTCATTAAACCCCCCCAGACCCCCAAAAACCCTCCAAAGCCCCTCAAAATCCCCCTCAAACCCCCAATTCCCCCCTTTAAACCCTCAATAAACCCCCCAGCCCCCCAGTCCCCCCCAGATCCCCCCATATTCCCCCTCTGAACCCTCAATAAACCCCCACAGACCCCCCAAATTCTCCCTTTAAACCCTCAATAAACCCCCCCAGACCCCCCAAAACCCCCCCAAATCCCCCCTTCAAATCCTCAATAAACCCCCCAGACCCCCTGAATCCCCCATTTAAACCCTCAATAACCCCCCAGACCCCCAAAACCCCCCAAATCTCCCCCCAAATCCCCCTCAAACCCCTCTTATCCCCCCTTTAAACCCTCATTAAACCCCCCCAAACCCCCCAATTCCCCCTGCAGCAGCCAAATGCATTGGGTGTGCGAGGGGCAGCCATGGGCATGCGAGAAGACCCCCTAAATGGGGGGGGGGACCCCTTAAGACCCCCCCCCAATATATCCCCTATATACCTTGTCTTGATGTATTCATATCACGGCGCTTTGGGATGAAGTTTTTCCATCCTATGTAGCAGTTTTTAGGGTTTTTTGGGACTCAGCCAACACTGTATGTAATAAATGAGTGTGAAGACCCCCCCAGACCCCCAAAACCCCCCAAATCTCCCCCAAAATCCCCCTCAAACCCCCTATATCCCCCCTTTAAACCCTCATTAAACCCCCCCAGACCTCCCAAAACCCTCCAAAGCCCCCCAAAATCCCCCTCAAACCCCCCAATTCCCCCCTTTAAACCCTCAATAAACCCCCCAGCCCCCCAGTCCCCCCCAGATCCCCCCATATTCCCCCTCTGAACCCTCAATAAACCCCCTCAGACCCCCCAAATCCCCCCTTCAAATCCTCAATAAACCCCCCCAGACCCCCGGAATCCCCCCTTTAAACCCTCATTAAACCCCCCCAGACCCCCAAAACCCTCCAAGTCCCCCCCAAAGCCCCCCAAATCTCCCCATATCCCCCCTTTAAACCCTCAATAAACACCCCCAGACCCCCCAAACCCCCCAAATCCCCCCCAAAATCCCCCTCAAACCCCCTAATTCCCCCTTTAAACCCTCAATAAACCCCCCAGCCCCCCCAGTCCCCCCCAAATCCCCCCCTAAACCCTCATTAAACCCCCCCAGACCCCCAAAACCCCCCAAATCTCTCCCAAAATCCCCCTCAAACCCCCCAAATCCCCCCCCCAAATCCCCCCTTAAACCCTCAATAAACACCCCAGAACCCCAAATTCCCCCAAATCCGCCCCAAAATCCCCCTCAAACCCCCCATATCCCCCCTTTAAATCCTCAATAACCCCCCAGACCCCCAAAATCCCCCCCAAACCCCCCTTTAAACCCTCAATAAACACCCCCAGACCCCCAAATCTCCCCCCAAATCCCCCTCAAACCCCTCATATTCCCCCTTTAAACCCTCAATAACCCCCCAGACCCCCAAATCCCCCCCAATTCCCCCCATATCCCTCCCCTAAACCCTCAATAACCCCCCAGACCCCCAAAACCCCCCTCAAACCCCCCATATCCCCCCCTAAACCCTCAATAAACCCCCCAGACCCCCAAAACCCCCCAAATCCCCCCCAAAATCCCCCTCAAACCCCCCATATCCCCCCCCTAAACCCTCATTAAACACCCCCAGACCCCCAAATCCCCCCTCAAACCCCCCATATCCCCCCCTAAACCCTCAATAAACCCCCCCAGACCCCCCAAACCCCCCAAATCCCCTCCAAAATCCCCCTCAAACCCCCCATATCCCCCCCAAACCCTCATTAAACCCCCCCAGACCCCCAGATCCCCCCCAAACCCCCCAATATTTCCCCTTTAAACCCTAAATACCCCCCCAGACCCCCTAAATCCCCCCCAAGCCCCCCAATTCCCCCTTTAAACCCTCAATAAACACCCCCAGACCCCCCAAATCCCCCCATATCCCCCCCTAAACCCTCAATAAACACCCCCAGACCCCCAAAATCCCCCAAATCCCCCCAAAAATCCCCCTCAAACCCCCCATATCCCTTCTTTAAATCCTCAATAACCCCCCAGACCCCCCAGTCCCCCCCAATACCCCCCCCTAAACCCTCATTAAACCCCCTCAGACCCCCAAAACCCCCCAAATCTCCCCCAAAATCCCCCTCAAACCCTCCATATCCCCCCCTAAACCCTCAATAAACACCCCCAGACCCCCAAAATCCCCCAAATCCGCCCCCAAATCCCCCCTCAAACCCCCCATATCCCCCCCCTAAACCCTCAATAAACCCCCAGACCCCCAAAATCCCCCCCAAACCCCCCTTTAAATCCTCAATAACCCCCCAAACCCCCTAAATCCCCCAAGTCCCCCCAAAATCCCCCTCAAACCCCCCTTTAAACCCTCAATAAACACCCCCAGACCCCCCACACCCCCCCATATTCCCCCTTTAAACTCTCAATAAACACCCCCAGACCCCCAAAACCCCCCCAACCCCCCCCCAAAATCCCCCTCAAACTCCCCATATCCCCCCCCTAAACCCTCATTAAACCCCCCCAGACCCCCCAAATCCCCCCAAATCCCCCGTTTAAACCCTCAATAAACCCCCCCAGACCCCCAAAACCCCCCCGAATCCCCCCTTTAAACCCTCAATAAACCCCCCCAGACCCCCAAATCTCTCCCCAAATCCCCCTCAAACCCCCCATATCCCCCCTTTAAACCCTCAATAAACCCCCCCAGACCCCCAAATCACCCCCAATTCCCCCCATATCCCTCCCCTAAACCCTCAATAAACCCCCCAGACCCCCAAAATCCCCCTCAAACCCCCCATATCCCCCCCTTAAACTCTCAATAAATCCCCCAGACCCCCAAAACCCTCCAAGTCCCCCCAAACCCCCCCAGACCCCCAAATCCCCCCTTTAAACCCTCATTAAACACCCCCAGACCCCCAAGACCCCCCCAAATTCCCCCTTTAAACCCTCAATAAACACCCCAGCCCCCCCAAATCCCCCCGAATCCCCCCTTTAAACCCTCAATAAACCCCCCCAGACCCCCCAAATCTCCCCCCAAATCCCCCTCAAACCCCCCATATCCCCCCTTTAAACCCTCAATAAACCCCCCAGACCCCCCAAAATCCCCCTCAAACCCCCCATATCCCCCCTTTAAACCCTCATTAAACCCCCCCAGACCCCCAAGACCCCCCCAAATTCCCCCTTTAAACCCTCAATAAACCCCCCAGCCCCCCCAAATCCCCCCATATCCCCCCCTTTAAACCCTCAATAAACCCCCCCAGACCCCCAAATCTCTCCCCAAATCCCCCTCAAACCCCCCATATCCCCCCTTTAAGCCCTCAATAAACCCCCCCAGACCCCCAAAATCCCCCTCAAACCCCCCATATCCCCCCCTAAACCTTCAATAAACACCCCCAGACCCCCCAAATCCCCCCATAACCCCCCATATCCCACCTTTAAACCCTCAATAAACACCCCCAGACCCCCCCAAACCCCCCAAATCTCCCCCAAAATCCCCCTCAGACCCCCCATATCCCCCCTTTAAATCCTCAATAACCCCCCAGACCCCCAAAATCCCCCCCAACCCCCCCTTTAAACCCTCAATAAACACCCCCAGACCACCCAAATCTCCCCCCAAATCCCCCTCAAACCCCCATATCCCCTTCCTAAACCCTCATTAAAGCCCCCCAGACCCCCCAAATCCCCCCATATCCCCCCTTTAAACCCTCAATAAACCCCCCCAGACCCCCCAAATCCCCCCATATCCCCCCTTTAAACCCTCAATAAACCCCGCCAGACCCCCAAATCTCTCCCCAAATCCCCCTCAAACCCCCCATATCCCCCCCTTAAACCCTCAATAAACACCCCCAGACCCCCAAAATCCCCCTCAAACCCCCCATATCCCCCCCTTAAACTCTCAATAAATCCCCCAGACCCCCAAAACCCTCCAATTCCCCCCCAAACCCCCCCAGACCCCCAAATCCCCCCTTTAAACCCTCAATAAACCCCCCAGCCCCCCCAATTCCCCCCATATCCCCCCTTTAAACCCTCAATAAACCCCCCCAGATCCCCAAATCTCTCCCCAAATCCCCCTCAAACCCCCCATATCCCCCCTTTAAACCCTCAATAACCCCCCCAGACCCCCAAATCACCCCCAATTCCCCCCATATCCCTCCCCTAAACCCTCAATAAACACCCCCAGACCCCCAAAATCCCCCTCAAAGCCCCCATATCCCCCCTTTAAACCCTCAATAAACACCCCCAGACCCCCAAAACCCTCCAAGTCCCCCCCAAAGCCACCCAAATCGCCCCATATCCCCCCTTTAAACTCTCAGTAACCCCCCCAGACCCCTATAATCCCACTCAAACCCCCATATCCCCCCCCTAAACCCTCATTAAACCCCCCCAGACCCCCCAAATCCCCCCATATTCCCCCTTTAAACCCTCAATAAACCCCCCCAGACCCCCAAAACCCCTCCGAATCCCCCCTTTAAACCCTCAATAAACCCCCCCAGACCCCCAAGACCCCCCCCAAATTCCCCCTTTAAACCCTCAATAAACCCCCCCAGACCCCCCAAATCCCCCCAAATTCCCCCTTTAAACCCTCATTAAACCCCCCCAGCCCCCCCAAATCCCCCCATATCCCCCCTTTAAACCCTCAATAAACCCCCCAGACCCCCCAAAATCCCCCTCAAACCCCCCACATCCCCCCCTTAAACCCTCAATAAACACCCCCAGACCCCCCCAAACCCCCCCAAATCTCCCCCAAAATCCCCCTCAGACCCCCCATATTCCCCCTTTAAACCCTAAATACCCCCCCAGACCTTCAAGGGCCCCCAAATCCCCCCTTTAAGCCCTCAATAACACCCCCAGACCCACAAAACCCCCCAAATCTCCCCCAAAATCCCCCTCAAACCCCCCATATCCCCCCCTAAACCCTCAATAAACACCCCCAGACCCCCAAAACCCCCCCAAATTCCCCCTTTAAACCCTCAATAAACCCCCCAGCCCCCCCAAATCCCCCCAAATTCCCCCTTTAAACCCTAAATACCCCCCCAGCCCCCCCAAATCCCCCAATATTCCCCCTTTAAACCCTAAATACCCCCCAGACCCCCCAAATCCCCCCCAAGCCCCCCAATTCCCCCTTTAAACCCTCAATAAACCCCCCCAGACCCCCAAAATCCCCCTCAAACCCCCCATATCCCCTCCTTAAACTCTCAATAAATCCCCCAGACCCCCAAAACCCTCCAAGTCCCCCCCAAAGCCCCCCAAATCTCCCCATATCCCCCCTTTAAACCCTCATTAAACCCCCCCAGACCCCCCAAATCCCCCCATATTCCCCCTTTAAACCCTCAATAAACCCCCAGACCCCAACCCCCCCCCCCCCCTTTTTTCCCCCCCCCCCCCCCCCGCCGCTCCCCATCCCTCCGGGCCCATCTCGGGGTTGGGTGGTTCTGGTCGTTCTATGGTCGGGATGGGGGCGGTTCTGTCGGTGTCGGTGGTACCGGTTGGTGGTACCGGGTTGTTGGTTCCGGCCCGGAACTCCCGGCAGTTCCCATTGGTATCTGAGGAATGTGGGACGACGGGATGGCGGCCTTGTAGCTTTAAGGTTCGATTTAGTGCAGTGACGGAACCGGACCGGGATCGAAACGGGGACAGAACCGGGTTAAAAGAACCAGAAACGGGCCGAGAAACGAACCGGACCGACCGAACCGGGTTTGAAGAGAGAGACGGGAGGGGGGGGCTTGTAGCTTTAAGGTTCGATTTACTGCAGGGACGGAACCGGACCGGGATCGAAACACGGACAGAACCGGGTTAAAAGAACCAGAAACGGGTCGAGAAACGAACCGGACCGACGGAACCGACGGAACCGACGGAACCGGGTTTGAAGAGAGAGACGGGGGGGGGAGCTTGTAGCTTTAAGGTTCGATTTAGTGCAGTGACGGAACCGGACCCGGTTCGAAACACGGACAGAACCGGGTTAAAAGAACCAGAAACGGGCTGAGAAACGAACCGGACCGACCGAACCGGGTTTGAAGAGAGAGACGGGGGGGGGGGGGGGCTTGTAGCTTTAAGGTTCGATTTACTGCGGTGACGGAACCGGACCGGGATCGAATCAGGGACAGAACCGGGTTAAAAGAACCAGAAACGGGCTGAGAAACGAACCGGACCGACCGAACCGGGTTTGAAGAGAGAGACGGGGGGGGGGGGGCTTGTAGCTTTAAGGTTCGATTTACTGCGGTGACGGAACCGGACCCGGTTCGAAACGGGGACAGAACCGGGTTAAAAGAACCAGAAACGGGCCGAGAAACGAACCGGACCGACCGAACCGGGTTTGAAGAGGGGGGGGGAGGAGCTGGGCCGAAGGGATCGAGCTGTGGAAACGGAGCCGAACCCAAAGGACAGAACCGGACCCAAAGGACAGAACCGGGCCCAAAGGGACCGAACCGGGCCCAAAGGGACAGAACCGGACCCAAAGGACAGAACCGGGCCCAAAGGACCGAACCGGGCCCAAAGGACCGAACCGTATTGAAAGGACTGGGCCCAGTTAACACGGGTTGAGAACTGGGCTGAAGGTACCGAACCGAACCGGGTTGAAAGGGACGGGATCTAAAGTAAACGGGAACTAAACCGGCCCAGGCCCCGGCTGTGGGGAAGGGATTGAAACGGACCGGACCCGGTTGAAGGTTCCGGGCCGGGTCATGGCGGAACCGCTGCTGAAAAGAACCTTGTCTCGGTTACGGGGCCGGGACCGGACGCGTAGGAAGAAACTGGATGGGAAAAATGGAGGTAAAGGGATATGGGATGATATAGGGGATATGGGATTATATGGGGCTATGGGATTATATGGGGCTATGGGATTCCATGGGGCTATGGGATTAAATTGGGGGGGGGGGCGTCTTTGGGGCCATAATGTCCCTATAGGGAACCCCATTAGATCCATGTCCCTCCTGTCCCCCTATAAGGAACACCAATGTTACCCCTTCTCCCCATGTCCCTCCTGTCCCTCTATAGGGGACCCCAGTGTCACCCCATCAGCCCCATATCCCCCCTGTCCCCCTATAGGGGACTCCAGTGTCACCCTATGAGCCCCATGTCCCTCCTGTCCCTCTATAAGGGACCCCACTGTCCCCCCTTTCCCCCTATATCCCTCCTGTCCCCATATAAGGGACCCCACTGTCCCCCCTTCCCCCCTATATTCCCCCTGTCCCCATATAAGGGACCCCAGTGTCACCCCATCAGCCCCATATCCCTTCTGTCCCCCTATAGGGGACTCCAGTGTCACCCTATGAGCCCCATGTCCCCCCTGTCCCTCTATAAGGGACCCCAGTGTCACCCTAAAGTCCCTCCTGTCCCCATTGGGAACCCTATCGACCCCATGTCCCTTCTGTCCCTCTATAGGGGACCCCAGTGTCACCCCATCAGCCCCATATCCCCCCTGTCCCCCTATAAGGGACCCCAGTGTCACCCCATCAGCCCCATATCCCCCCTGTCCCCCTATAGGGGACCCCAGTGTCACCCCATCAGCCCCATATCCCCCCTGTCCCCCTATAAGGGACCCCAGTGTCACCCCATCAGCCCTGGTTCCCTCTTGTCCCCATATAAGGGACCCCAGTGTCACCCCATCAGCCCCATATCCCACCTATCCCTCTATAGGGGACCACAGTGTCACCCTAAAGTACCTCCTGTCCCCATAGGGAACCCCATCAGCCCCATGTCCCTCCTGTCCCCATATAAGGGACCCCAGTGTCACCCCATCAGCCCCATATCCCATCTATCCCTCTATAGGGGACCCCAGTGTCCCCCCTTCTCCCCCGGACCCCCTGTCCCTCTATAAGGGACCCCACTGTCCCCCCTTCCCCCCTATATCTCTCCTGTCCCCATATAAGGGACCCCAGTGTCACCCCTTCCCCTCCATGTCCCTCCTGTCCCTCTATAGGGGACCCCCGTGTCACCCTAAAGTCCCTCCTGTCCCCATAGGGAACCCCATCAGCCCCATATCCCTCTTGTCCCCCTATAGGGGACCCCAGTGTCACCCCATCAGCCCCATATCCCTCCTGTCACCCTATAATGGACTCCAGTGTCTCTCCATCAGCCCCATATCCCCCCTGTCCCCCTATAAGGGACCCCAGTGTCACCCCATCAGCCCCATATCCCTCCTGTCCCCCTATAGGGGACTCCAGTGTCACCCTATGAGCCCCATGTCCCTCCTGTCCCTCTATAAGGGACCCCACTGTCCCCCCTTCCCTCCTGTATCCCTCCTGTCCCCATATAAGGGACCCCACTGTCCCCCCTTCCCTCCTGTATCCCTCCTGTCCCCATATAAGGGACCCCACTGTCACCCCTTCCCTCCTGTATCCCTCCTGTCCCTCTATAAGGGACCCCAGTGTCACCCTAAAGTCCCTCCTGTCCCCATAGGGAACCCCATCGGCCCCATGTCCCTCCTGTCCCCCTATAAGGGACCCCAGTGTCACCCCATCAGCCCCATGTCCCCCCATCCCCCTATAAGGGACCCCAGTGTCACCCCTTCCCCCCCATGTCCCCCCTGTCCTCCTATAAGGGACCTCAGTATCACCCCATGTTTCTCCTTTCCCCTTATAAGGGACCCCAGTGTCACCCCATCAGCCCCATGTCCCTCCTCTCCCCCTATAAGGGACCCCAGTGTCCCCCCTACCCCCCATATCCCTCCTGTCCCCCTATAAGGGACCCCAATGTCACCCTAAAGTCCCTCCTGTCCCCATAGGGAACCCCATCGTCCCATGTCCCTCCTGAACCCCTATAGGGGATTGCAGTGTCACCCTAAAATCCCTCCTGTCCCCATAGGGAACTCCATCAGCCCCATATCCCCCCTGTCCCCCTATAAGGGACCCCAGTGTCACCCCATAAGCTCCATATCCCTTCTGTCCCCCTATAGGGGACTCCAGTGTCACCCTATGAGCCCCATGTCCCTCCTGTCCCTCTATAAGGGACCCCAGTGTCACCCTAAAGTCCCTCCTGTCCCCATTGGGAACCCTATCGACCCCATGTCCCTCCTGTCCCTCTATAGGGGACCCCAGTGTCACCCCATCAGCCCCATATCCCCCCTGTCCCCCTATAAGGGACCCCAGTGTCACCCCATCAGCCCCATATCCCTTCTGTTCCCCTATAAGGGACCCCAGTGTCCCCCCTTCCCCCCCATGTCTCTCCTGTCCCTCTGTAATGGACCCCAGTGTCACCCTATTGGCTCCGTGTCCCTCCTGTCCCCTTAAAGGGGACCCCAGTTTCACCCCATCACCCCATGTTTCTTCTGTCCCTCTATAAGGGACCCCAGTGTCACCCCATAAGCTCCATATCCCTCCTGTCCCCCTATAGGGGACACCAATGTTACCCCTTCCCCCCCATGTCTCTCCTGTCCCTCTATAGGGGACCCCAGTGTCACCCTAAAGTCCCTCCTGTCCCCATAGGGAACCCCATCGGCCCCATGTCCCTCCTGAACCCCTATAGGGGATTGCAGTGTCACCCTAAAATCCCTCCTGTCCCCATAGGGAACCCCATCAGCCCCATATCCCTCCTGTCACCCTATAATGGACTCCAGTGTCTCTCCATCAGCCCTATATCCCTCCTGTCCCATATAAGGGACCCCAGTGTCACCCCATAAGCTCCATATCCCTCCTGTCCCTCTATAAGGGACCCCAATGTCACCCCATCAGCCCCATATCCCTCCTGTCCCTCTATAGGGGACCCCAGTGTCACCCCATCAGCCCCTTGTCCCTCCTGTCACCCTATAAGGGACCCCAGTGTCACCCTATAGTCCCTCCTGTCCCCATAGGGAACCCCATCAGCCCCATATCCCTCCTGTCACCCTATAGGGGATCCCAGTGTCACCCCATCAGCCCCATGTCCCTCCTGTCCCTCTATAAGGGACCCCAGTGTCCCCCCTTCCCTCCCATATCCCTCCTGTCCCCATATAAGGGTCCCCAGTTTAACCCCATCAGCCCCATGTCCCTCCTGTCACCCTATAAGGGACCCCAGTGTCACCCCATCAGCCCCATATCCCCCCTGTCCCCCTATAAGGGACCCCAGTGTCACCCCATCAGCCCCATGTCCCTCCTCTCCCCCTATAAGGAACCCCAGTGTCCCCCCTTCCCCCCCAGACCCCCTGTCCCTCTATAAGGGACCCTAGTGTCACCCTAAAGTCTCTCCTGTCCCCATAGGGAACCCCATCGGCCCCATGTCCCTCCTGAACCCCTATAGGGGATTGCAGTGTCACCCTAAAATCCCTCCTGTCCCCATAGGGAACCCCATCAGCCCCATATCCCTCCTGTCCCCCTATAAGGGACCCCAGTGTCACCCCATCAGCTCCATATCCCTCCTGTCACCCTATAGGGGACCCCAGTGTCACCCCATCAGCCCCATATCCCCCCTGTCCCCCTATAAGGGACCCCAATGTCACCCTAAAGTCCCTCCTGTCCCCATAGGGAACCCCATCAGCCCCATATCCCTCCTGTCCCCCTATAGGGGACTCCAGTGTCACCCCATCAGCCCCATATCCCTCCTGTCCCCCTATAGGGGACTCCAGTGTCACCCTATGAGCCCCATGTCCCTCCTGTCCCTCTATAGGGGACCCCAGTATCACCCCATCAGCCCCATGTCCTTCCTGTCCCCCTATAAAGGACCCCAGTGTCTCCCCATCAGCCCCATACGCCCCCTGTCCCCCTATAAGGGACCCCAGTGTCACCCCATAAGCTCCATATCCCTCCTGTCCCATATAAGGGACCCCAGTGTCACCCCATAAGCTCCATATCCCTCCTGTCCCATATAAGGGACCCTTGGGGGGGGACACAGGAGGCCGGATCCCCATTGATTCCTATGGGGCTGCAGTGGGGCCCCGCTGTGCCCTCCCCATCCCCCCCTTTAATAATGGTGGGAATGAAGCAGCACAGCTGGAACCAACAGGAAATCCCATTTGGAGGCTGGTTGGGGTCAGGATCGGGGTTGTTGGGTGTCTGGATATTAAAGGGGCTGAGCTTTATTCCTATTACAGACCATCATCAACCCGGTTCCGACCCAGACGTGTCCCCAGAACCACCGACATCCCATAAACAGAACCGGGTTCACATCTCCAGCCATCATCATCCTCCTAAAACCCCATTGGAAAGGCTGGAACCCAACGAGGAGGATGGAAGCGCCCCATTATCCCCTATGGACCCTAATAGGGATGAAGGCACCGAGGGAGAAGAGGATTCGGATGCAGCTGAACTTTGTGGGCCGGGTCGGAGCCCAGGACACGGCGCTTATCTGCAGAGCCTGGAACGGAGCAGCAGACAGTGGGTGCTGTCAGCAGGGAAAGGAACGGGGCGGGATGAGATGAATGGGATCAATGAGACGGAGCCGGGAGCGGCGGGGAGAGAAGGGGAGATTTGGTACAACCCCATCCCTGAGGATGAGGATCCCACTGAGCTGAGCAGCGAGGAGAGGAAACGGACGGAGCAGGAACCGGCTGCTGGGAGGAAACAGGACGGTGGTGGGTGATGGGCACTAATAGAGCATCCTGACAACAACACTAACCATAACCCTAACCCTAACCCTAACAACAACACTAAACATAAACCCCAACACTAACCCTAACCCTATTACAGCATCCTGACACCAAGCCTAAACATAAAGCCAACCCTAAACACTAACCATAAAGCCAACCCTAACCATAACCCTATTACAGCATCCTAACCCCAACACTAACCCTAAACCTTAATCCTAAAGCCAACCCTAAACACTAACCATAAAGCCAACCCTAACCATAAACATAAAGCCAACCCTAACCTTAAACCCTAACCCTAACCCTAACCCAATTACAGCATCCTGACCCCAACACTAAACATAAAGCCAACCCTTACCCTAACCCTAAACATAAATCCCAACCCTAACCCTAACCCTATTACAGCATCCTAACCCCAACCCTAAACATAAAGCCAACCCTAAACCCTAAACATAAAGCCAACCCTAACCATAAACATAAAGCCAACCCTAACCTTAAACCCTAACCGTAACCCTATTACAGCATCCTGACCCCAACACTAAACCATAAACATAAACCCTAACCCTAACCCTATTACAGCCTCCTAACCCCAACCCTAAACATAAACCCCAACACTAAACCCTAAACATAAAGCCAACCCTAACCCTATTACAGCATCCTGACACCAACACTAACCATAAACATAAAGCCAACCCTAACCCTATTACAGCCTCCTAACACCAACCCTAAACATAAAGCCAACCCTAACCCTATTACAGCATCCTGACCCCAACACTAAACATAAAGCCAACCCTAACCCTAACCCTAAACATAAATCCCAACCCTAACCCTAACCCTATTACAGCGTCCTAACCCCAACCCTAAACATAAAGCCAACCCTAAACCCTAAACATAAAGCCAACCCTAACCCTATTACAGCATCCTGACACCAAGCCTAAACATAAAGCCAACCCTAAACACTAACCATAAAGCCAACCCTAACCCTAACCCTATTACAGCATCCTAACCCCAACACTAAACATAAACCCTAACCCTATTACAGCATCCTGACCCCAACACTAAACATAAAGCCAACCCTAACCCTAACCATAAATCCCAACCCTAACACTAACCCTATTACAGCATCCTAACCCCAACCCTAAACATAAACCCCAACACTAAACCCTAAACATAAAGCCAACACTAACCCTATTACAGCGTCCTAACACCAACCCTAAACATAAACCCCAACCCTAAACCCTAAACATAAAGCCAACACTAACCCTATTACAGCATCCTGACCCCAACACTAAACATAAAGCCAACCCTAACCCTAACCCTAAACATAAATCCCAACCCTAACCCTATTACAGCATCCTAACCCCAACCCTAAACATAAACCCCAACACTAAACCCTAAACATAAAGCCAACACTAACCCTATTACAGCATCCTGACCCCAACACTAAACATAAAGCCAACCCTAACCCTAAACATAAATCCCAACCCTAACCCTATTATAGCATCCTAACACCAAGCCTAAACATAAACCCCAACACTAAACCCTAAACATAAACCCTAACCCTAACCCTATTACAGCATCCTGACACCAAGCCTAAACATAAAGCCAACCCTAAACACTAACCATAAAGCCAACCCTAACCATAAACATAAAGCCAACCCTAACCTTAAACCCTAACCCTAACCCTATTACAGCATCCTGACCCCAACACTAACCATAAACATAAAGCCAACCCTAACCCTATTACAGCATCCTGACCCCAACACTAACCATAAACATAAAGCCAACCCTAACCCTATTACAGCATCCTAACCCCAACCCTAAACATAAACCCCAACCCTAAACACTAACCATAAAGCCAACTCTAACCTTAAACCCTAACCCTAACCCTAACCCTATTACAGCATCCTGACCCCAACACCAACCCTAATCATAAAGCCAACCCTAACCCTATTACAGCATCCTGACCCCAACCCTAAACATAAACCCCAACCCTAAACCCAATCCTAAACACTAAACATAAACCCTAACCCTAACCCTATTACAGCATCCTAACCCCAACACTAACCCTAAACCTTAACCCTAAAGCCAACCCTAAACACTAACCATAAAGCTAACCCTAACCCCAAACATAACCGTAACCATAAAGCCAACCCTAAACACTAACCCTAAACCCCAACCCTAACCCTACCCTAACCCAACCTCCTCTATCCCCCATCACAGCCTCCAAACCCTAAACCCCAACCCTAAACTCAACCCAAAACCCCAACCCTAACCCCAACCCTAACCCTAAACCCCAACCCTAACCCTAACCTAACCCTAACCCCCAACCTTAACCCCTACCCGTACCCTAACCCTAAACCCAAACCCTAACCCCAACCCCAACCCCTACCCCAACCCCTAACCCTAAACCCCAACCTTAAACCCTAACACTAAACCCCAACCTTAAACCCTAAACCCCAACCCTAACCCCAACCCTAAACCCCAACCCTAACCCTAAACCCCCAACCCTAACACCTACCCCAACCCCAACCCTAACCCTAACCTAACCCTAAATCCTAACCCTAACCCTAACCTAACCCTAAACCCCAACCCCCAACCCTAACCCCAACCCCTAACCCTAAACCCCAATGCTAACCCTAAACCCCAACCCTAAAGCCAACCCTAACCCTAAAGCCAACCCTATCCCTAAACCCCTACCCCCAAACGTAACCCTAACCTAACCCTAAACCCTAACCCTAACCCTAACCCTAACCCCTACCCCTACCCCAGCCCTACCCCTAATCCCTCCCTTCATCCACAGCTGCTCCACTCATAATTTCTCTCTCTTCCCCTACAGCCCCATATGTGTCCCCATGTCCACCTTCAGCCCCCAGGCCCCCCATCCCCTAAACAAGCTGAAATCCCCCGGCACCGTGCGCCGTCTGTCCATGAACCTAAACCCCAAACCCCAACTCTAACCCAAAACCCCAACGCCAACCCTAAACCCCAACCCCCAACCTTAACCCCTACCCCAACCATAACACTAACCCTAACCTAACCATAAACCCCAACCCCCAACGCTAACCCTACCCTAAACCACAACCCTAACCCTAAACTCCAACCCCCAACCCTAACCCCTTGCCCTGCCCTAACCCTAAACTCCAAACCTAACCCCTACCCCAACCCTAACCCTAACCATAACCTAACCGTAAACCCCAAACCTAACCCTAACCTAACCCTAAACCCCAACCCTAACCCTAAACCCCAACACCAACCCTAACCCTAAACCCCAACCCCCAACCCTAACCCTAAACTCCAACCCCCAACCCTAACCCTAAACTCCAACCCTAACCCCTTGCCCTACCCCAACCCTAACCCCAACCCTAAACCCCAAACCCCAACCCCAACCCCCAACCCTAACCCTAAACCCTAACCCCAACCTCCAACCATAACCTAACCCTAAACCCCAACCCCCAACCCCTAACCCCAACCCCTAACCCTAAACCCCAACCCTAAACCCCAACCCTAACCCCAACCCTAAACCCCAACCCTAACCCTAACCTAACCCTAAACCCCAACCCTAACCCCTACACCAACCCTAACCCCAACCCTAACCCTAAACCCCAACCCTAACCCAAACCCTAACGCCTACCCCTACCCTAACCCCAACCTTAACCCTAAACCCCAACCCTAACCCCAACCCTAACCCTAAACACCAACCCTAAAGCCCAACCCTAACCCTAACCCCAACCCTAAACCCCAACCCTAACCCCAACCCTAACCCTAAACCCCAACCCTAAACCCCAACCCTAACCCTAAAGCCCAACCCTAAACCTAAACCCCAACCCTAAACCCCAACCCTAAACCCCAACCCTAACCCCAACCCTAAACCCCAACCCTAACCCTAACCTAACCCTAAACCCCAACCCTAACCCCTACACCAACCCTAACCCCAACCCTAACCCTAAACCCCAACCCTAACCCAAACCCTAACGCCTACCCCTACCCTAACCCCAACCTTAACCCTAAACCCCAACCCTAACCCCAACCCTAACCCTAAACACCAACCCTAAAGCCCAACCCTAACCCTAACCCCAACCCTAAACCCCAACCCTAACCCCAACCCTAACCCTAAACCCCAACCCTAAACCCCAACCCTAACCCTAAAGCCCAACCCTAAACCTAAACCCCAACCCTAAACCCCAACCCTAAACCCCAACCCTAACCCCAACCCTAAACCCCAACCCTAACCCTAACCTAACCCTAAACCCCAACCCTAACCCCTACACCAACCCTAACCCCAACCCTAACCCTAAACCCCAACCCTAACCCAAACCCTAACGCCTACCTCTACCCTAACCCCAACCTTAACCCTAAACCCCAACCCTAACCCCAACCCTAACCCTAAACCCCAACCCTAAAGCCCAACCCTAACCCTAAACCCCAACCCTAACCCCAACCCTAACCCTAAACCCCAACCTTAATGCCTACCCCTACTCCAACCCTAACCCTAACCTAACCCTAAACCCCAACCCTAACCTAACCCTAACCCCAACCCCAACCCTAAACCCCAACACTAACCCCAACCCTAAACCCCAAACCCCAACCCCAACCCCCAACCCTAACCCTAAACCCCAACCCCCAACCGTAACCCTAACCTAACCCTAAACCCCAACTCTAACCCTAAACCCCAACCCTAACGCCTACCCCTACCCCAACCCTAACCCTAACCTAACCCTAATCCCTCCCTTCACCTGCAGCTGCTCCACTCACCCTTTCTCTCTCTCTTCCCCTACAGCCAGGACTGTGACCCCATCCGTGTCCCCATGTCCCCCCCACCCCCCCCCCCCATAACCAGGCTGAAATCCCCCGGCACTGTGCGCCGTCTGTCCATGAACCTAAACCCCAAACCCCTAACCATACCCTAACCCTGAGCCCAAAACCTAACCCCTAACCCCTAACCCTAACCCCTAACCCTAACCCCTAAAACTAACTCTAAGCCCTAACCCTAAACTGTACTCTAAACCCCAACCCTAACCCTAGCTCCCCAAACCTCCTCTCTATCCCCCATCACAGCTCCCTAACACTAAACCCCAACCACCAACCCTAACCCTAAAGCCAACCCTAACCCCAACTCTAACTGTAAACCCTGACCCTACCTTGACCCCAACCCTAACCCTACCTTAACCCTAACCCTTCTATTGGGTAGCATTGAGTCTCCCCCTAACACTAAACCCCAACCCCCAACTATAACCCTAACCTAACCCTAAACCCCAACCCTAATCCCAACCCTAACCTAAACCTAAACCCCAACCCTACCCCTAACCCTAACCCTAACCCTAACCTAACCCCAACCCCCAAACTTAACCCTAAACCCCAACCCTAACCCTAAACCCCAACCTTAATGCCTACCCCTACCCCAACCCTAACCCTAACCTAACCCTAAACCCCAACCCTAACCTAACCCTAACCCTAAACCCCAACCTTAATGCCTACCCCTAACCCTAACCTAACCCTAAACCCCAACCCCCAACCCTAACCCCTACCCCTACCCCAGCCTTACCCTACCCCTACCCCAACCCCAACCCTAAACACCATCCCCCTCACTCACCTTTTCTCTCTCTCCCCCTACAGCCACAACTGTGACCCCATCTGTGTCCCCATGTCCCCCCTGCAGCCCCCAGGCCCCCCATCCCTTAAACAAGCTGAAATCCCCCGGCACCGTGCGCCGTCTGTCCATGAACCTAAACCCCAAACCCCAACCCTAACCCTAAACCCCAACCCTAACCCTAAACCCCAACCCCCAACCTTAACCCCTACCCCAACCCTAACCCTAAACCCCAACCATAAACCCCTACCCTAACCCCAACCCTAACCCTAAACCCCAACCCCCAACGCTAACCCCTTGCCCAACCCTAACCCTAAACCCCAACCCTAATCCTAAACACCAACCCCCAACCTTAACCCCAACCCCCAACCCTAACCCTAACCTAACACTAAACCCCAACCCTAAACCCCAACCCTAACCCCAACCCTAAACCCCAAACCCCAACCCTAACCCTAACCTAACCCTAAACCCCAACCCTAACCCCTACACCAACCCTAACCCCAACCCTAACCCTAAACTCCAACCCTAACCCCTACCCCTACCCCAACCCTAACCTAACCCTACCCCTAACCCTAACCTAACCCTAAACCCCAACCCCCAACCCTAACCCCTTGCCCTACCCTAACCCTAACCTAACCCTAAACCCCAACCCTTACCCTAAACCCCATCCCCCTCACTCACCTTTCTCTCTCTCTCTTCCCGTACAGCCAAGTCTGTGACCCCATCTGTGTCCCCATCTCCCCCCTGCAGCCCCCACCCTATAACCAAGCTGAAATCCCCCGGCACCGTGCGCCGTCTGTCCATGAACCTAAACCCCAAACCCCAAACCTAAACCCTGAGTCCAAAACCTAACCCCTAACCCTAACCCCTAAAACTAACCCTAAGCCCTAACCCTAAACTGTACTCTAAACCCCAACCCTAACCCTAGCTCCCCAAACCTCCTCTCTATCCCCCATCACAGCTCCCTAACACTAAACCCCAACCACCAACCCTAACCCTAAAGCCAACCCTAACCCCAACTCTCACCGTAAACCCTAACCCTACCTTAACCCTAACCCTTCTATTGGGTAGCATTGGGTCTCCCCCTAACACTAAACCCCAACCCCCAACTATAACCCTAACCTAACCCTAAACCCCAACCCTAATCCCAACCCTAACCTAAACCTAAACCCCAACCCTAACCCTAACCCTAACCCTAACCCTAACCCTAACCCTAACCCTACCCTAACCCTAACCCTAACCCTAACCCTAACCCTAACCCTAACCCTAACCCTAACCCTAACCCTAACCCTAACCCTAACCCTAACCCTACCCCTAACCCTAACCTAACCCCAACCCCCAAACTTAACCCTAAACCCCAACCCTAACCCTAAACCCCAACCTTAATGCCTACCCCTACCCCAACCCTAACCCTAACCTAACTCTAAACCCCAACCCTAACCTAACCCTAACCCTAAACCCCAACCTTAACGCCTACCCCTAACCCTAACCTAACCCTAAACCCCAACCCTAACCCCTACCCCTACCCCAGCCTTACCCTACCCCTACCCCAACCCCAACCCTAAACACCATCCCCCTCACTCACCTTTTCTCTCTCTCCCCCTACAGCCACAACTGTGACCCCATCTGTGTCCCCATGTCCCCCCTGCAGCCCCCAGGCCCCCCATCCCTTAAACAAGCTGAAATCCCCCGGCACCGTGCGCCGTCTGTCCATGAACCTAAACCCCAAACCCCAACCCTAACCCTAAACCCCAACCCTAACCCTAAACCCCAACCCCCAACCTTAACCCCTACCCCAACCCTAACCCTAAACCCCAACCATAAACCCCTACCCTAACCCCAACCCTAACCCTAAACCCCAACCCCCAACGCTAACCCCTTGCCCAACCCTAACCCTAAACCCCAACCCTAATCCTAAACACCAACCCCCAACCTTAACCCCAACCCCCAACCCTAACCCTAACCTAACACTAAACCCCAACCCTAAACCCCAACCCTAACCCCAACCCTAAACCCCAAACCCCAACCCTAACCCTAACCTAACCCTAAACCCCAACCCTAACCCCTACACCAACCCTAACCCCAACCCTAACCCTAAACTCCAACCCTAACCCCTACCCCTACCCCAACCCTAACCTAACCCTACCCCTAACCCTAACCTAACCCTAAACCCCAACCCCCAACCCTAACCCCTTGCCCTACCCTAACCCTAACCTAACCCTAAACCCCAACCCTTACCCTAAACCCCATCCCCCTCACTCACCTTTCTCTCTCTCTCTTCCCCTACAGCCAAGTCTGTGACCCCATCCGTGTCCCTATCTCCCCCCTGCAGCCCCCAGGCCCCCCGCCCCATAACCAAGCTGAAATCCCCCGGCACCGTGCGCCGTCTGTCCATGAACCTAAACCCCAAACCCCAACTCTAACCCAACCCTAACCCCAAACCCTACCCTAACCCTACCCTAACCCTGACCCTAAAACCAAACCCCTAACCCTAACCCCTAAACATAACCCCAACCCCAACCCCAACCCTAACCCTAACCCTAACCTAACCCTAACCCTAACCCCTACCCCAACCCCTAACCCTAAACCACAACCCTAACCCCCAACCCTAACCTAAACCCCAACCCCCAACCCTAACCCTAACCTACCCCTAAACCCCAACCCTAAACCCCAACGCCCAACCCTAAACCCCAACCCCTACCCCAACCCTAACCCTAACCTAACCCTACCCCTAACCCTAACCTAACCCTAAACCCCAACCCCCAACCCTAAACCCTAACCCTAACCCTAACCTAACCCTAAACCCCAACCCCCAACCCTAAACCCTAACCCTAACCTAACCCTAAACCCCAACCCCCAACCCTAACCCCTTGCCCTACCCTAACCCTAACCTAACCCTAAACCCCAACCCTTACCCTAAACCCCATCCCCCTCACTCACCTTTCTCTCTCTCTCTTCCCCTACAGCCAAGTCTGTGACCCCATCCGTGTCCCCATGTCCCCCCCACTCCCCCCATCCCTTAAACAAGCTGAAATCCCCCGGCACTGCGCCGTCTGTCCATGAACCTAAATCCCAAACCCCAACTCTAACCCAACCCTAACCCCAAACCCTACCCTAACCCTACCCTAACCCTGACCCTAAAACCAAACCCCTAACCCTAACCCCTAAACATAACCCCAACCCCAACCCCAACCCTAACCCTAACCCTAACCTAACCCTAACCCTAACCCCTACCCCAACCCCTAACCCTAAACCACAACCCTAACCCCCAACCCTAACCTAAACCCCAACCCCCAACCCTAACCCTAACCTACCCCTAAACCCCAACCCTAAACCCCAACGCCCAACCCCAACCCCAACCCTAACCCTAACCCTAACCCTAACCCTAACCTAACCCTGCCCCTAACCCTAACCTAACCCTAAACCCCAACCCTAACCCTAAACTCCAACGCTAACCCCTATCCCTACCCTAACCCTAAACCCCAAACATAACCCCAACCCCCAACCCTAACCCTAAACCCCAACCCTACCCCTTACCCCAAACCTAAATCCCATCCCCCCCACTCACCTTTTCTCTCTCTCTCTCCCCCTACAGCCCCATCCGTGTCCCCATGTCCCCCCTGCAGCCCCCACCCCATACCCAAGCTGAAATCCCCCGGCACCGTGCGCCGTCTGTCCATGAAGATGAAGAAACTCCCTGAATTAAGACGGAAATGGAGCCTGCGAAACCCCCGACACCGGGACCCCGAAACCAGCCCGTCCCCAAACCCCCATAAGGAATCCAGCAACGTGATAAGCCGTTATCACTTAGATACCAGCGTGATAACACCCCCCCCATCCAAACCAACCACCAAAGGGGGTTATTTAAGCGACGGAGACTCCCCCGAGCTCCCATTTAAAACACATCCAGCCCTAAATAATGAGGAATATGGGCTGGATGTGGGTGTATTTAAACCCTATTACTACAGGGAGCAGCCAAATATGGGGCAGGGGATGTCGGGGCTGGTGAACGTTCACCTCTATGGGGTGCGGGGTTGGAAGCCGCCCCGTGTGGATATAAAGGGGGTTTATTGTGAGCTGCAGGTGGATGCAGGTAATAGGGCTCGTACTGCATTGCTGCCATGTAGGGCCGCCTTCCTGCCCCTCAATCACTGCTTTAATATGGAGCTGGACGGGGCGCAGGTTATAAGGGCCGTGGTGCTGGCGAGGGAGACGGCGACGGGACGGAGCAGGATGTGCTGCCATGGGACAATAGGGCTGCAGGAGGTGTTCAGGGGTGAGTTATGGGGTTATAACCATGGGGTTATAGGGCAGGGAACAGGATGTGCTGCCATGGGACAATAGGGCTGCAGGAGGTGTTCAGGGGTGAGTTATGGGGTATAGGGGGGAAATGGGGTTATAGGGGGTTATAGGGGGTTATAGGGGGTGGGAATGGGGGTATAGGGGGTTATAGGGGAGGGAAATGGGGTATAGGGGCTTATAGGGGAGGGAAATGGGGTTATAGGGGATCATAGGTGGTGGGAATGGGGTTATAGGGGTGGAAATGGGGTTATAGGGGATTATAGGAGGTAGAAATGGGGTTATTAGGGCCGTGGTGCTGGCGAGGGAGACGGTGACGGGACGGAGCAGGATGTGCTGCCATGGGACAATAGGGCTGCAGGAGGTGTTCAGGGGTGAGTTATGGGGTATAGGGGGGGGGAAGGGGGTTATAGGGGGTTATAGGGGGTGGAAATGGGGTTATAGGGGAGGTAAATGGGGTTATAGGGGGTGGGAATGGGGTTATAGGGGGGGAAATGGGGTTATAGGGGGGGGAAATGGGGTTATAGGGGTTATAGGGGGTGGGAATGGGGTTATAGGGGATGGGAATGGGGTTATAGGGGATGGGAATGGGGTTATAGGGGAGGGAAATGGGGTTATAGGGGAGGGGAATGGGGTTATAGGGCAGGGAACAGGATGTGCTGCCATGGGACAATAGGGCTGCAGGAGGTGTTCAGGGGTGAGTTATGGGGTATAGGGGGTGGGAAGGGGGTTATAGGGGAGGGAAATGGGGTTATAGGGGGTTATAGGGGGTGGAAATGGGGTTATAGGGGGTGGAAATGGGGTTATAGGGGGTGGGAAGGGGGTTATAGGGGAGGGAAATGGGGTTATAGGGGGTGGGAATGGGGTTATAGGGGATCATAGGGGGTGGAAATGGGGTTATAGGGCAGGGAAATGGGGTTATAGGGCAGGGAAATGGGGTTATAGGGGAGGGATAATGGGGTTATAGGGGGGGAAATGGGGTTATAGGGCAGGGAAATGGGGTTATAGGGGGTGGGAATGGGGTTATAGGGGGTGGGAATGGGGGTATAGGGGGTTATAGGGGGTGGAAATGGGGTTATAGGGGGTGGGAAGGGGGTTATAGGGGATCATAGGGGGTGGGAATGGGGTTATAGGGCAGGGAACAGGATGTGCTGCCATGGGACAATAGGGCTGCAGGAGGTGTTCAGGGGTGAGTTATGGGGTATAGGGGGTGGGAAGGGGGTTATAGGGGATGGGAATGGGGTTATAGGGGATTATAGGGGATGGGAATGGGGTTATAGGGGATTATAGGGGATGGGAATGGGGTTATAGTGGAGGGAAATGGGGTTATAGGGGATTATAGGGGATGGGAAGGGGGTTATAGGGGGTGGAAATGAGGTTATAGGGGGTGGAAATGGGGTTATAGGGGGCTATAGGGGGTGGGAATGGGGTTATAGGGCAGGGAAATGGGGTTATAGGGGGTTATAGGGGGTGGGAAGGGGGTTATAGGGGAGGGAACAGGATGTGCTGCCATGGGACAATAGGGCTGCAGGAGGTGTTCAGGGGTGAGTTATGGGGTATAGGGGGGAAATGGGGTTATAGGGGGTGGGAATGGGGTTATAGGGGGTGGGAATGGGGTTATAGGGGGTGGGAATGGGGTTATAGGGGATTATAGGGGGTGGGAATGGGGTTATAGGGGAGGGAAATGGGGTTATAGGGGGTGGGAATGGGGTTATAGGGGATGATAGGGGGTGGAAATGGGGTTATAGGGGGTGGAAATGGGGTTATAGGGGGTTATAGGGCAGGGAAATGGGGTTATAGGGCAGGGAACAGGATGTGCTGCCATGGGACAATAGGGCTGCAGGAGGTGTTCAGGGGTGAGTTATGGGGTATAGGGGGTGGGAATGGGGTTATAGGGGGTGGGAATGGAGTTATAGGGGGTTATAGGGGAGGGAAATGGGGTTATAGGGGGTTATAGGGGGTGGGAATGGGGTTATAGGGGGTTATAGGGGAGGGAAATGGGGTTATAGGGGGGGGAAATGGGGTTATAGGGGATTATAGGGGGTGGAAATGGGGTTATAGGGGAGGGAAATGGGGTTATAGGGGAGGGAAATGGGGTTATAGGGGAGGGATAATGGGGTTATAGGGGGTTATAGAGGATGGGAAGGGGGTTATAGGGGGTGGGAATGGGGTTATAGGGGGTGGGAATGGGGTTATAGGGGATGGGAATGGGGTTATAGGGGATTATAGGGGGTGGGAATGGGGTTATAGGGGATGGGAATGGG
The DNA here is from genome assembly GCF_054131305.1 of Coturnix japonica. Classification (NCBI taxonomy): domain Eukaryota; kingdom Metazoa; phylum Chordata; class Aves; order Galliformes; family Phasianidae; genus Coturnix; species Coturnix japonica. The sequence continues at coordinate 327,966 of NW_028188984.1, forward strand.
GTTATAGGGGATGGGAATGGGGTTATAGGGGATTATAGGGGGTGGAAATGGGGTTATAGGGGGTGATAGGGGGTGGGAAGGGGGTTATAGGGCAGGAAAATGGGGTTATAGGGGATCATAGGGGGTGGAAATGGGGTTATAGGGGAGGGAAATGGGGTTATAGGGCAGGGAAATGGGGCTATAGGGGATGGAAATGGGGTTATAGGGGAGGGAAATGGGGTTATAGGGGATTATAGGGGGTGGGAATGGGGTTATAGGGGATGGAAATGGGGTTATAGGGGATGGGAAATGGGGTTATAGGGGAGGGAAATGGGGTTATAGGGGGGGAAATGGGGTTATAGGGGAGGGAAATGGGGTTATAGGGGATGGAAATGGGGTTATAGGGCAGGGAAATGGGGTTATAGGGGATTATAGGGGGTGGGAATGGGGTTATAGGGGAGGGAAATGGGGTTATAGGGGGTGGAAATGGGGTTATAGGGGTGAGTTAATGGGGTTATAGGGCAGGGAGATGGTGTTATAGGGGATGGAAATGGGGCTATAGGGCAGGGAAATGGGCTTATAGGTCAGGGAGGGGTTGGCAAGCATTGATTTGGGGTTTTGCTATAGGGTCTGTCAATGGGTTTATAAGGCAGGGAGAGTAATGGGGTTTGGGGTTGGAAATGGGTTTATAGGGTAGGAAGAATAAAAGGGTATGGGGTTGGAAATCATTGGGTTATAGGGTAGGGGTTGGAAATGGGTTTATAGGGTAGGGAGGGTAATAGGGTTTTGCTATAGGGCCTCTCATTGGGTTTATAGGGTAGGGAGGGTAATAGGGTTTTGCTATAGGGCCTGTCATTGGGTTTATAGGGTAGGGAGGGTAATAGGGTTTTGCTATAGGGTCTGTCATTGGGTTTATAGGGTAGGGAGGGTAATAGGGTTTTGCTATAGGGTCTGTCAATGGGTTTATAGGGTAGGGAGGGTAATAGGGTTTTGCTATAGGGCCTGTCATTGGGTTTATAGGGTAGGGAGGGTAATAGGGTTTTGCTATAGGGTCTGTCAATGGGTTTATAGGGTAGGGAGGGTAATAGGGTTTTGCTATAGGGCCTGTCATTGGGTTTATAGGGTAGGAAGAATAAAAGGGTTTTGGGTTGGCAAGCATTGATTTAGGGTTTTGCTTTTAGGGGCTGGAAATGGGTTTATAGGGCCGGGAGAGTAATGGGGTTTGGGGTTGGAAAGCATTGGGTTATAGGGCAGGGGCTGGAAATGGGTTTATAGGGTAGGGGAGTAAAAGGGTTTTGGGTTGGAAATGGGTTTATAAGGCAGGGAGCGTAATAGGGTTTTGGGTTGGAAAGCATTGGTTTAGGGTTTTGCTTATAGGGGTTTTGCTTATAGGGGTTAGAAGTAGGTTTATAAGGCAGGGAGAGTAATGGGGTTCGGGGGTGGGAATGGGGCTATAGGGGGTGGGAGTGGGGTTATAGGGGATGGAAATGGGGTTATAGGGCAGGGAAATGGGGTTATAGGGGATGGAAATGGGGTTATAGGGGGTGGAAATGGGGTTATAGGGGGTGGAAATGGGGTTATAGGGGGTGGAAATGGGGTTATAGGGCAGGGAGGGTAATAGGGTTTTGGGTTGGGAAGCATTGAGTTATAAGGCAGGGGTTGGAAATGGGGTTATAGGGGATGGAAATGGGGTTATAGGGGGTGGGAATGGGGTTATAGGGGTGAGTTAATGGCGTTATAGGGCAGGGAATTGAGGTTATAGGGGATTATAGGGGTTGGAAATGGGGTTATAGGGGGTGGAAATGGGGTTATAGGGAGGGATATGGGGTTATAGGGGATCATAGGGCGTGGAAATGGGGTTATAGGGCAGGGAAATAGGGTTATAGGGGATTATAGGGGGTGGAAATGGGGTTATAGGGGAGGGAAATGGGGTTATAGGGGATGGAATTGGTCTTATAGGGGTTGGGAATGGGGTCTTAGGGGGTGGGAATGGGGCTATAGGGCAGGGAAATGGGGTTATAGGGGGTGGGAATGGGGTTATAGGGGGGGAAATGGGGTTATAGGGGATTATAGGAGGTGGGAATGGGGTTATAGGGCAGGGAAATGAGGTTATAAGGGATCATAGGGGGTGGGAATGGGGTTATAGGGGATGGAAATGGGGTTATGGGGCAGGGAAACGGGGTTATAGGGGAGGGAGAGTAATAGGGTTTTGGGTTGGAAATGGGTTTATAGGGTAGGAAGAGTAATAGGGTTTTGCTTATAGGGTCTGTCAATGGGTTTGTAATGCAGGGATGTTTGATGTTCTATTGCTCTGTCCCCATCCAGGCAGCCGGGCCCAACACGTGGCCGTTGAGCTCCAGCCCCGTGGGATCCTTTATTCCAAACTGACCCTATTAGAACAACGGGACGGAGCCGCCGAACCCAAAGTGTTCGGGGTCGAATTGGGGCAGTTGGTGGAAAGGGAGAAAACGGGGACGAAAGTGCCAATAATCGTCCAGAAATGTGTGAGGGAGATCGAGAGCAGGGGGCTCAAGGTGAGGGGGGGGATATGGGGCAGTCTATGGGGCTGGGAATGGGGCTATGGGGCACACTATGGGGCTGGGAATGGGGGTATGGGGTTATGGGGTGGGAATGGGGTTATGGGGTGGGAATGGGGCTATGGGGCTGGGAATGGGGCTATGGGGCACTCTATGGGGCAGTCTATGGGGCTGGGGGGGGATATGGGGCAGTCTATGGGGCTGGGGGGGGATATGGGGCACTCTATGGGGCTGGGGGGGGATATGGGGCACTCTATGGGGCTGGGAATGGGGTTATGGGGTGGGGATATCCAGCTATGGGGCAGTCTATGGGGCTGGGGGGGGATATGGGGTGGGAATGGGGTTATGGGGTGGGAATGGGGGGGTTATGGGGTGGGAATGGGGTTATGGGGTGGGGATACCCAGCTATAGGGGGGTTATGGGGTGGGAATTGGGGGTTATGGGGTGGGGATACCCAGCTATAGGGGGGGTTATGGGGTGGGAATGGGGCTGGGGGGGGATATGGGGTGGGAATGGGGTTATGGGGTGGTGATACCCAGCTATAGGGGGGGGGGTCTATGGGGTTGGGAATGGGATTATGGGGTGGGAATGGGGTTATGGGGTGGGGATACCCAGCTATAGGGGGGGTTATAGGGTGGGAATGGGGCTGGGGGGGGATATGGGGTGGGAATGGGTGAGTTATGGGGTGGGGATACCCAGCTATAGGGGGTGGTGATACCCAGCTATAGGGGGGGGGGTCTATGGGGCTGGGAATGGGGTTATGGGGTGGGGATACCGAGCTATAGAGGGGTTATGGGGTGGGAATGGGGTTATGGAGTGGGGATACCCAGCTATAGGGTGGCTGTGGGGTGGGAATGGGGGGGTTATGGGGCTGGGAATGGGGTTATGGGGCTGGGAATGGGGTTATGGGGTGGGGATACCCAGCTATAGGGGGGGTTATGGGGTGGGAATGGGGTTATGGGGTGGGGATACCCAGCTATAGGGGGGGTTATGGGGTGGGAATGGGGTTATGGGGTGGGAATGGGGGGTTATGGGGTGGGGATACCCAGCTATAGAGGGGTTATGGGGTGGGAATGGGGTTATGGGGTGGGAATGGGGGTGTTATGGGGTGGTGATACCCAGCTATAGGGGGATTGTGGGGTGGGAATGGGGGGGTTATGGGGCGGTGATACCCAGCTATGGGGCAGGGTTATGGGGCTGGTTGTGGGGTGGTTATGGGGCTGGCTGTGGGTCCATTGCCCCATATCCCCCCATTCAGGTTGTGGGGCTGGTTATGGGGCTGGCTGTGGGTCCATTGCCCCATATCCCCCCATTCAGGTTGTGGGGCTGGTTATGGGGCTGGCTGTGGGGTTGTTATGGGGCTGGCTGTAGGTCCATCCCTGCCCCACATCCCCCCATTCAGGTTGTGGGGCTGTACCGTCTCTGTGGTTATGGGGTGGTTATGGGGCTGGTTGTGGGGTGGTTATGGGGTGGTTATGGGGCTGGTTATGGGGTGGTTATGGGGCTGGTTATGGGGTGGTTATGGGGTGGTTATGGGGCTGGCTGTGGGTCCATTGCCCCATATCGCCCCATTCAGGTTGTGGGGCTGTACCGTCTCTGTGGTTATGGGGCTGGTTGTGGGGTGGTTATGGGGCTGGCTGTGGGTTGTTATGGGGCTGGCTGTGGGTCCATTGCCCCATATCCCCCCATTCAGGTTATGGGGTGGTTATGGGGCTGGCTGTGGGTCCATTGCCCCATATCCCCCCATTCAGGTTATGGGGTTGTTATGGGGCTGGCTGTGGGTCCATTGCCCCATATCCCCCCATTCAGGTTATGGGGTGGTTATGGGGCTGGCTGTGGGTTGTTATGGGGCTGGTTATGGGGTGGTTATGGGGCTGGCTGTGGGTCCATCCCTGCCCCACATCCCCCCATTCAGGTGTGGGGCTGTACCGTCTCTGTGGGTCGGCCTCCATTAAGAAGGAGCTTCGTGACGCCTTCGAGGCCGACAGCGGCAGCGTCACCTTATCAGAGCAGCTGTACCCGGATATCAACGTTATCACTGGTCAGTGACCCCCAGAAACCCCCAGACCCATTAGCGACCCCATAGACCCCCCCTCATAGACCCCCCCCCCCCATAAACCCCCTTTATCAACCCAATAGACCCCCCTGATGCCCCCCCCCCAATTAACCCCATTATCAACCCAATAGACCCCCTTGATGCCCCCCCCCCCCCATAGACCCCCATTATCAACCCAATAGACCCCCCTGATGTCCCCCCCCCCATAAACCCCCATTATCAACCCAATAGACCCCCCTGATGCCCCCCCCATAGACCCCCTTTATCAACCCTATAGACCCCCCTGATGCCTCCCCCCAATAAGCCCCCCCCAAACCCATCCCCCCCCCACCCCATCAACCCAATAGCCCCCCCTAATGCCCCCCCCCCCATAGACCCCCATTATCAACCCAATAGACCCCCCCGATGCCCCCCCCAATGAACCCCCCCCATAAACCCCCCCAAACCCATCCCCCCCCCACCCCATCAACCCAATAGACCCCCCTGATGCCCCCCCCATAATAAACCCCCTTTATCAACCCAATAGACCCCCTTAAGCCTCCCCCCCTATAAGCCCCCTTTATCAACCCCATAGACCACCCTAATACCCTAATGTGTCCCCCCCCATAGACCCCCCTTTATCAACCCAGTAGACCCCCCCGATGCCCCCCCCATATGTACCCCCCCCCCATAAAACCCCCCCTAACCCATCCCCCCCCCACCCCATCAACCCAATAGACCCCCCTGATGCCCCCCCCCCAATAAACCCCCCCAAACCCATCCCCCCACCCCATCAACCCAATAGACCCCCCCGATGCCCCCCCATAAACCCCCTGTATCAACCCAATAGACCCCCCTGATCCCCCCCCCCCATAAACCCCCTTTATCAACCCAATAGACTCCCCTTGATGTCCCCCCCCCATAAACCCCCAGACCCATTAGTGACCCTATAGACCACCCTAATGACCCCCCCCATAGACCCCCTTATCAACCCAATAGACCCCCCTTATGCCTCCCCCCAATAAGCCCCCCCCAAACCCATCCCCCCCCCACCCCGTCAACCCAATAGACCCCCCTAATGCCCCCCACGCATAGACCCCCATTATCAACCCAATAGACCCCCTTAAGCCCCCCCCCATAAACCCCCTTTATCAACCAAGGAGACCCCCCTCATGTCCCCCCCCCATAGACCCCCTTTATCAACCCCATAGACAACCCTAATGTGTCCCCCCCCCATAGACCCCCTTATCAACCCAATAGACCCCCTTGATGTCCCCCCCCCATAAACCCCCTGACCCATTAGCGACCCTATAGACCACCCTAATGACCCCCCATATACCCCCATTATCAACCCAATAGACCCCCATATGCCCCCCCCATAAAACCCCCCCAAACCCATCCCTCCCCCACCCCATCACCCCAATAGACCCCCTTAAGCCCCCCCCCATAGACCCCCTTTATCAACCCAATAGACCCCCTTGATGTCCCCCCCCCATAGACCCCCTTTATCAACCCCATAGACAACCCAAATGTGTGTCCCCCCATAGACCCCCTTTATCAACCCAATAGACCCCCCTGATGCCCCCCCACCCCCATAGACCCCCATTATCAACCCAACAGACCACCCTAATGTCCCCCACCCCCATAGACCCCCATTATCAACCCAATAGACCCCCTGATGCCCCCCCCCCAATAAACACCCCCTCCAAATAAGTCCCCCCCAAACCCATCCCCCCCCACCCCATCAACCCAATAGACCCCCCTTAATCCCCCCCCCATATACCCCCTTTATCAACCCAATAGACCCCCTGATGCCCCCCCCATAGACCCCCTTTATCAACCCAATAGACCCCCTGATGCCCCCCCCAATAAACCCCCCCAAACCCATCCCCCCCCCACCCCATTAACCCAATAGACCCCCCTGATGCCCCCCCTATAGACCCCCCCCCAATAAACCCCCCCCAAACCCATCCTCCCCCCACCCCATCAACCCAATAGACCCCCCTGACCACCCCCCCCATAGACCCCCCCCCCAATAAACCCCCCCCCAAACCCATCCCCCCCCACCCCATCAACCCAATGGACCCCCCTGATGCTCCCCCCCATATAGACCCCCCCCAATAAACCCCCCCAAAACCCATCCCCCCCCCTTTATCAACCCAATATCCCCCCCCTGATGCCCCCCCCCCAATAAGACCCCCCAAACCCATCCCCCCCACCCCATTAACCCAATAGACCCCCCTTAATCCCCCCCCCCATAGACCCCCTTTATCAACCCAATAGACCCCCCTGATGCCCCCCCCCAATAAACCCCCCTCAAACCCATCCCCCCCCCACCCCATCAACCCAATAGACCCCCCTGACCCTCCCCACCCCCATAGACCCCCTTTATCAACCTAATAGACCCCCCTCATGTCCCCCCCCATCCCCAATCCCATCCCCCCCCTTTATCAACCCAATAGACCCCCCTGATGCCCCCCCCATAAACCCCCCCCCAATAAACCCCCCCAAACCCATCCCCCCCCCACCACATCAACCCAATAGACCCCCCTGATGCCCCCCCATAGACCCCCTTTATCAACCCAATAGACCCCCCTGATCCCCCCCCCCATAAACCCCCTTTATCAACCCAATAGACCCCCCTGATGCCCCCCCAATAAACCCCCCCCCATAAAACCCCCCCAAACCCATCCCCCCCACCTCATCAACCCCATAGACCCCCTTAAGCCCCCCCCATAAACCCCCTTTATCAACCCAATAGACCCCCCCCTGATGCCCCCCCCAATAAACCCCCCCCAAATAAGTCCCCCCCCAAACCCATCCCCCCCACCCCATCAACCCAATAGACCCCCCTTAATCCCCCCCCCATATACCCCCATTATCAACCCAATAGACCCCCCTGATGCCCCCCCCAATAAACCCCCGCCCAATAAACCCATCCCCCCCCCTTATCAACCCAATAGACCCCCCTATGCCCCCCCCCATAAACCCCCTTTATCAACCCAATAGACCCCCCTGATGCCCCCCCCCCATAGAACCCCCCCAAACTAATCCCCCCCCACCCCATCAACCTAATAGACCCCCGTTAATCCCCCCCCCCATAGACCCCCTTTATCAACCCAATAGACCCCCCTGATACCCCCCCCATAACCCCCCCCCCACCCCAAACCCATCTGCCCCCCTTTATCAACCCAATGGACCCCCCTGATGCCCCCCCCAATAACCCCCCCAGTAACCCCCCCCCAAACCCATCCCCCCCCTTTATCAACCAAGGAGACCCCCCTGATGCCCCCCCCCAATAAACCCCCATTATCAACCCAATAGACCCCCCTGATCCCCCCCCCATAGACCCCCTTTATCAACCCAATAGACCCCCCTGATGCCCCCCCCATAGACCCCCTTTATCAACCCCATAGACAACCCTAATGTGCCCCCTCCCCCATAGACCCCCTTTATCAACCCCATAGACAACCCTAATGTGCCCCCTCCCCCATAGACCCCTTTATCAACCCAATAGACCCCCCTGATGCCCCCCCCAATAAACCCCCCCCAATAAACCCCCCCCAAACCCATCCCCCCCCCCTTTATCAACCCAATAGACCCCCCTGATGCCCCCCCCAATAAACCACCCCCCCAAACCCATCCCCCCCCCCACCCCATCA